>NW_021604632.1:5207897-5231047 GCF_004785775.1 Grammomys surdaster
CACAGTGGTGGGCCACGGGATAAAGAAGAGTCCACAGTGGTGGGCCATGGGATAAAGGAAAGTCCTGGTGGACCATGGTCTCCAGTGGAAGGGAAAGCACAGTGGGGTGGGCTGTAGAGAGGACGAGGCCTGGAGGTTCCCGTGGGACCTACCAGAATACATCTTGAGGAGAGTCCACTTGAGGATGGTGGCTGGTGTGTAGGGTGTGTGATACAGTGATGGTGAAGTTTACGTGTGACAATGGCCAATGTCTAGGGCACAGTCGTGGTCGTGGGTAGCTGAGTAGACCAAAGGATTGGGAAGTAAGTATGTGAAACTAAACGTTACCCAGAAGATAGGATTCCTAACTAAGACGTTAAGATCTGCTTAAAGATCTTGTTTACAAAAGAGTTTTCTAGATGAAAGATGTGATATTTCAGCCGTATCTCCACTAAATGACACATTGCATATTTCTTCCCATTTGCAACATCAACAGTCACAGGTGTCAGAGGGCTCGTTCGCTATGAGAGTTTCAAGAAGACCCAGTACTCACGTGTTTGAGGTAAAGTCCTCTGGCAGGACAGCCTGTTGCCCAATTCGTTTGGGTCTTGTCACACTGAGCAGTGCAGGGTTATATGTGTGTGTGTGTGTGTGTGTGTATGTGTGTGTGTATGTGCACATGTGAGTATGTGTTTGTGTGTGTGAGCATATGTGTGTGTGTGTGTGGTATGTGTGTGCACTCGTGTGTGTGTGTGTGTGTGTGTGTGTGTGCATGCACATGTGGTACATAAGCTCTGATTTCTACTCTGACTTTTAGGGTTACTGTTTACTGAGAGAGGGTTAGAGTCAGAACTGGGATTTTTCTGCCATCCCCAGAACATCCTAAAATTCTTTACTTCTAGATGGATACAAGAAAACAAACAAACCTTACCATGACACCCTATTTGTAACAAATACAAACACCCGTGTAAAGAATGTCATCTTAGCTCTCAGGAAAGAGGGTCAAAGGTGGGTGCTCCCAGAGAAAGTGAGCCAGTGGTTCCAATTTACAAGATATTATGAAGATAAAACACACTTAGAGAGGGGATGCAGATAAAAGACATTGTTTGGCACCAGTTTAGCCCCTGGAGATGCTCCATCCAGCCTGTAGGTGTCTTCTCCTGTGAAGACACTGCTCCACCCACCTGTCCCATCTACATTCTGGTCTTCATCCTAAATCTTTACTTAACCTGCATTCCCAATCTAATGCTCAGCTTTCCTCTTAGGAAGGCCTACAAGCCTGCTGTATCCACCTCCCCATCCGATACGTGGCCTCTTCTCTACAAGGGCCTTCAGCTATCTCTGCCCACCTCAGACACCCACTATGAAACTCCCAGTGCCTGGACAGCATGATTCCAAGACTCTATGAGGGTCTGAAGACCCTCAAATCTTCCCATTCCCCCCTCCATGTCCTCTAATTGCTTCTCTACTTTGGCTGGCCTCCTCAACTGCCTGTACCTAGTTCTGAGCACACCTGTCCTCTGCTCCAGTGATGACACCATCTTGTTTCTCTGTCTCTGAATGAGGGCTTCCAGGGGCCACTTGGGGAAATATTAAAACTGTGAGCTTAAGGTTCTAGTTTTAGTTGGGCCACTGGAATTCTCAACTCTTTCTTTATGGAGCACTAGTTTCGGGTCCTGTTGTGGAGATATTTGTGCTCTACCATTCCCCTTTAGGGAAGGCAGCCTACAACCTCAAACTCCTTGCTGCTTCCTATGAAAGACCATACCTCTTGTACACGTATCAGAGCGATGGGGTAAGAATTTCCCCAACCTCCACCCTCCATCTCACGTCTCCTGTCCTTAGCTGTATCTTTCTCTTCTTTTGAACCTTTATGGATCCCAGAGGAAGTTAGCGCTGTTATCTTTTAGCTGTGTAATCCCCTTGGGATCTCATCTCTTCTTGTATGGACCTTACATTTTGCAAGAGTGCTTTTCCCTCTTTCCTTTCATCCATCCATCCATCCATCCATCCATCCATCCATTCTTCCTGCTCTTTAAGAAGACAATAAAATGGTTTCTTCTGAGTCGAATGTAAGTGCTAATGGCTTGGGAACACAGGCATTACCATGAATGACAAGACTCCCAAGGCTGCTTTTATTTCAGATCTGATTCCTACTTTTGCCTTTGTTTCTCTCCCAGTGACCCACACGCTTGACCTTGGGCATGCTCTCTGGCAACCCACAGGTCATTCCATGTGTTCATTGGATGTCTCTGCCTTTAGCATGGCTTTTTACCAAGATGGCTCTTTAAATCTCTCAGCATGTGGCTCGAGCCAAGTGACTGACCCTGACTTTCCCTACAGCCCTGCGCCACTCATCCTAGGGCTCCAATCCTTTACGTTCCTCTTGTACTGCTTTGAGACATAGGAATTATTATTATTATGGGATTCTAAAATTGGTTGATTATTGGCCATTTTCCATGGTTCAACCTAATTTCTCTTGTGGCTATCTTCTGTTACCGTTTTACTTCAGGTAATTTGTAAGCATGATTGACTTCCTCATAGACTCCACTAGTGTGGCTTCAGTGGGAGACTTGCTTATGTCACCTTTACCCCTCTGGGATCCCACTCAGTGCCAGTAATAGAATAGTGCTTACTGGGTACCAGATGGCTGCGTACTGATTTCTGAAGGAGTGCTGTAGGGCAGCCACAGGGTGCTAGCCTGGCTTCAGGATACAGTGAAGGAGGAGGAAGGATCCCACCCCTCTTTCCAGTGGTCCCTGTGTACCTGTGGTGTTTCGGATTGGTGCTGATGATGCTGCTTCTGAGACCCAGACCAGTGGCTATCCGATGCCTTGCCTTTGGTGAACATCACGCTCCCACGCATGCTCTTCGGGACTTTGTATTCCTGAGTCATTAGAGTGAGTTCTGAGGTAAACCTGCCCAGGTTCTCAGTGCTTAGTCGTGCTGGTGCCCCAATATTTTGGGTCACTGAAGACTCCTGGGCTGCTAGGAGAAGAGAGTGGCTTTTAGTAAAAGTCATCTTATATTATGAAGGAAAGGACGGGGCGGGGGTGGGGGGACAATGCACCTGAAGCCTACAACATTACTCTCTTACAGAATACCGAGCAATCTTCACATACTGACCTGGGCTGGAAGAAGTGGCTCCGCCCACTGAGCGAACATTGGATGATGGCTCCCTTGGAGTTTTGAGCACTTTTCTGCCTGCATTAGTTACTTTTTTTTTTATTGTTGTGATAAAATATTATGACCAAAGACAACTTTATAGACAAGGCTTTTATTTTGGTTCCTACCAACTGGGACCAAGTGTTCAGATATTTGAGCTAGGGGGAGGGGTTATTTCTCATTCATACTACCACATTGCCCATCTTTTCAATAGCTCCTACAATGGTCTGTACTCATTTTCTTTCCCAGCCCAGAGGCCAAGGATTTCTTAAGTTGCTTGTGCACTTGGAAACCCGACTCTTAACCTTCTGAGTTTTTGGGCAGTGGTAAGGTCAAGGAACAGATGTAGCAGAATTTTTTCTGCCCTCAGAAGAGCCAACTCTAATGATGAACGAATGAAGCAACAAGTGTGTGATTATTAGCAAACGGGTCCTTCATTTACACAGTTAATTTCTCCGCTTTGTTCCTGACTCCCCTTCCAAGCAGAATGCTACCCTCTCAGCTCCCTCCTGAGCTACTTCCTAAAACTTCAGTTATTTAAAATCTACTTAGATAAGCTCTTGCTGGAGTCCCTTTGTGCAAGCCCCGAGCCCCAGAGTCGCTTTATGGACCCCTTGCCTGACATTTGCCCTGCCTCATTGCACCCTTGGGATTCTGACTTCAAAGATGGACTAGGCACCCCTGAAGGAGACCGGGGTGGAGGACACTCTTTGTCTCTTAAGCATCTGTGGTTCTCCAGGTCTTGGAGAGACTCGGACTCAATGCTCCTGCCAATCATCTCAACATATAACTCTCTAGGGTTCCCTCATAGCTACAGTTCCCTCTGGCTTACTGTTTCCGGCAACTCCCTCCGCCCCTCTCCCAGGATTTAGGGATATGTACAGAGAAGCCACATTGCACCTGCTGGAGGAACTAGGAAAGCTGAACCCCCTAGTAGAACAGTCACAGTTGGGTGCTGCAGCAGTTATGGAGTGTGCTCGTCTTCCACTCACCAGACCACTCACCAGACCCTCCATCCAGGCCCCTTACCAGATCCTCACCAGACCCTCCACCAGGCCCCTTACCAGGCCCTCACCAGACCCTCCACCCAGGCCCCTCACCAGACCCTCCACCCAGGCCCCTCACCAGGCCCTCACCAGACCCAACACCTCTGTTTCACTCCACCCAGCTTCCTCAGAAGTGCTGGCCACTAGCATCTCCCCTCAGTCTTGCCTACCCTGTTCTTCACTGACCATACAGTCTCTTTACAGTGTCCACGAGTCTCTAGCTGTTTCTCATCCATCATGCCCTCCATATTTCAATAAGAGGATCCAGATACAACTTTAGCGAAAGTTTTCATTTGAACATATGAATTCCTTCCTTTTTTCCCTTTCTCCCTCTGTTTTCCTTTCTTCATCCCTCTATCATGCCCTACCATTATTTCACTCTTGTCCCCTTTCACTGATCAATTTCTCTGAATGGTGATCCAAACCACTGCTGTCACAATGATGTATATAACTAAAAAATTTCCAGTAACACATAAAAGTAAAGAAAAAAATCAACTACACTGGTATATTTTATTTAACCTATTACTGAGAATGGGTAGGTCTACATCTAAGCCAAGCATAAAAATCTGAACTGTGTTGTTATGCAGTTCCCTGCTCACACAGTGTCCCCAGCGGCCCAGAGTACACTCTGCTTGTCTTATCGCTCACATAAGCCTGACCTGGTCACAATTCAAGCACTCAGTAGCTTCCTGTGGCTAGCGGCTTCTGCTTGGCATAGGCAGGCTTGGACTTAGTTATCTCAGCCCAGCCTGCTGACTGTAGCAGACAGCAAACGCCGGTTAGGGCCTAACCCTACCACTGAGGCTCCCAAAGGCACCAGGAACCTCTGGACTTTGAGAACCCCAGGTAGGCATCACTCCCCTGGAGCTTTCAGCAGGTTCCAATTCTGTCTATTTATTGGCTCCGTGACTTTTTGCTTAGTTAGGTGTCCACTCTATGCCTGACACTGTTCCCCGTGCTGTAAATACATGCAGGAAGATTAGCTTCTGTACTGAGAGCAGCGGGGACAGAGCACAAAATGAAATAGATGAAGTAGGAGCAGCATGTTTACCAGAGCAAAGGGCTCCAGAGCAAGGAGGGCAGAAGCTGTGGAAGCAAGCCTCACCTCTCTCTCCTTTCTCTCTCCTCCTCTTCCTCAGCACCTGCCCGGCTGAGTCTCTGCCTTTGGGGGGCCCTACCCACATCTAAGTGTCCCTTGGCTTCTCTTCCAGTCCTTCCTGCTAACATGCAAGTCTTCCTCAGAGAGTTCCCTTCTCTTCTGGGCCTCTCTGGGATAACTGCATCTTCCCAGTGTCTGAAGCTCTCACTCCACTGATGGACTCCCCTAGCCATGCCTCCAGCTTGATGGTAATCAGTTCAGAGGCTCAAATCCATCATTTCTATGGATGCTAACATGATGGCATGGACCACTGGGATGCTAACACAATGGCATAGACCACTGGTATGCTAACACGATGGCATGGACACCTGGCATGCTAACACGATGGCATGGACACCTGGCATGCTAACACGATGAGATGGACCACTGGTATGCTAACACAATGGCATAGACCACTGGTATGCTAACACAATGACATGGACCACTGGCATACTAACACGATGACATGGGCCATTGGGATGCTAACACGATGTCATGGATCACTTGTTTATCAGATACAGGAGAACATTTAAGAGAGACAGAGTTATGATATTGCCTGGGATTTCCCCCGAGGAACCATTTCTCTATCTCTCTTTTTTTTTCTTTCGAGACATGGTTTCTCTGTTTAGCCCTGGCTGTCCTGGAACTCACTCTGTAGACCAGGCTGGCCTTGACTCAGAAATCTGCCTGCCTCTGATCCGAAATCCGCCTGCTTCTGCCATTTCTCTTATCTACCCAGAAAAGAACCTTGTTTTCCTGTGAGCATCCCAAGTGGGGGAACTGAGAGTTGATCAACTAGCAGGTGTGGAATGCTCTCAGGAACTTCGTCATGCTGTTAGGACTGTTCACAGAGAAAGGATCCAGCTCTAGTCAGATCCCCTCCTTTGAACCCAATGTATGTTTTCCTTGTGTTGCTGCTTTCCTGACCCGGGGTTCTCAATGGACTGGATGGAGTCAAGATTCTTGGCTTCTAATGGGAAGACTGTACTAGGCTTCTGTATGCTGAGATCCAGAAGTTCGATCCATATTCTTCCTCCTCCCAGGATTCCTTGCAGGGTAAATGATGTCACTTTCCTAGTTTTTGTGGCTACAGGTCTCTGTGCTCATCCCTGAGTGTCCCTGCTCCTTCAGTTCTCCACCATGCATGTAGACACAGAGCCAGCTGGACCAAGGTCATTTTGTTCCTGCTTCTCTATTGTTCCCTTTGCATTGTGAGAGTTACTTTTCTACTATTGCTTTTGAACATCTAGGAGACAGACCATAGTCACCCCCAACTATTCTATTCAATAGAATTAGAATCAAAGCTAATTACAATTGATCCGTTATACAACATGCCTTTCCACTTCCGATTTACTATCAGCCTCCTTGATTTCTTGGTCTTGCCCTTGTCTCTAGTCTTCCTGTTAATATTTGCCTGATCTTCAAAGTCTATTTCCATGAAGACTTCCACAAACCATCTTTGCTGGAACCTTCTAGTACCAAACTTATTCTCTCAAAGAAATCAAAATGTTTATGGTTGTAGCATTTTCCTGTGCCGAATGAACTCATCTTTTTCTCCCCTCCAAGGGTCAGCCCAACCTTAATATGGGTTGTAGCTCTTCTTGGTCATGTTTTCTACTGTGTCAAGCATATACCTGCAATGGTCATGGGATAATACCTCTGTATGCATGCTGGGTGAAGGGAATTCTCTGGCAACGTGTCACACATCAGCCTTAGACCAGGCTGTAGGAGAGGAAGCTCAGTGAGCTCCACAGAAGAATGGTCTTACCATTAAGGGTCCCCAGGTGATAGATTAGCTCGAAAGGTGCTTGCTATGCAAGCATGAGGACCTGAGTTCAGTCCCCAGAACCCATATAAACAACCACATGTGATAGCATGAACTTGTAAGCCTGGTGCTGGGGAGAAGAAACAGATGAATTCTTGGGACTCACTGACCAGATAGCCTAGTGCAACGAGTGAACTCCAGACTAATGAGAGACCCTGTCTCAATAAACCAGTTGGGCAGCCCTGAAGTAGGACACCAGAGGTTGTCCCTTGACTTTCACATGTACATGCCCTTACATGGATATATACCCCCAAACCCCTCCCCCCAACAATCATGGGCCTTACCTGACTCCTCTGCTTCCCTCATGGACTGCTCTATGGCAGCTCTGATGCACAGCTCCCGAGCCCGAATCCCTAGGATGTTGTTAGTGTCTGACAGGGCTTCTAAGACAATGGAGTCAATGTTCAGGCAGGCTGCATTGTAGAACTTGGCCATGCTGATGGCATTGGCTGTCTTTCCTGTAAAAGCAGCCAGGGCATTGACTCTTATTATTCTCATTTGCTCAGTGTCCTAGACAGAAGTCTTCAGAACAAAGTACCCTAAGGAGTCATTTCTGAGTGCTTCACCTCCAAGTCTCTTACGTGGCCAGAGATAGAGCCGGCAGACAAGCTCCTTATGTGCAAAGAGCGATCATTTTGTAGGTCCGATCAGTTTACAGATTCTGCTATTGGACATGGTAGATCCTGGATTGTCTGAGTGGCCTCAACCTCATAGCAGGGGTCCCCAGAAGAGAAAGAAAAGCAGGAGGGTTAGAGTCAGAGGCAGGGATGTGATAGCAAGATGCTGGAAGAGACTGGACCAAGAGCTTTGAAGATGCGGGATGTCATTCTGAGCCAGAAATGTGGGCAATGTTTGTAAAGGCTAGAAAAGACAAGAAAATGGGCTATCCACTAGTGCCCCACAAAGGTAACACAGCCCTGTTGGCCCATTTAAGACTTGGGGCCTCTGGGACTGTTAAGAGGGTGAATCTTTGCCTCTTCAGGCCTCTAAAATTGTGGCTGTGACAGAGGTAATAGATACAGATTACAAATCATAAGCTTGGCGGTTTCTCCTCATGGAACATGGCAGATCATGGATATCTTTTCTAAAGAATGTGTGTTTGTGTGTGGCATCTCTACATGTATGGACACCCATGCTGGTATTTGCAGAGTCCAGATATGATGTCAGGATATCTTTCTTTCATGGCTTCTCCCTCTTATTCTTAAGCCAGGCTCTTACAGAACCCAAGCTCACCATTTCTTCTAGACTGGCGGGGACAAGCTGCTGGGATCTGCCAGCCTTTGCTCCCCAGTGCTGGTGCTGCAGACACAAAACACTGCTCCCGGCTTTTCTGTGGGCCCTGGGGACCCAAACTCAGGTCCTCGTGTTTGTCCCACAACTACTTTAACTACCGAATCATCTCCCAGGCTCTGTCTTGGTCTTCACTGTAATATACTTGTATGACACTGTCTTTTCTAATTGTGGTGAAGTAGACACAAAACTTTAGATCTCTTTTCTGGTGTGTAATTTTTGGAGACGGGCCCTCTGAGTACATGCCTGTGAGCCTTGTTATTGTTATGCTGTTCCTCAGATAAAGCTCTTATGATCTGCCCTGATCACAGCAGATGTTGCCATGGTTCTGTATGGAGGAGTTGTGGCATCTCTGATCACAGTCTCCCCTGGGGATTGTCAAATACCTGACATGGGTGTCCCGTGGACGATAATGGCAATGCCCTTCCTGTTCTTGGCTAGGCGGCCTTCTGCAGAAATGTCGATGCCCAGGTGGCGTGCGATGGCCTTGCTCACTGGGTTGCTCTCCACCTCACCAACCTCTTCCACGGAGTGGCTGTCTGTGCTCTGCATCTTCTCGGCTGTGGAACCAAACCACAAGAGAGCGTGTGCATGGGCACGCATCCCAGGATTTACACAGGGACACGGACGCCATCGAGAGAGGTGGGAATGAGTTTTTCCTTTAAAATACTCTTTCTCTCTCTCTCTCTCTTTTTTTTTTAAACGTCCACTGCCGCAGCAGTCCCCGCCCATGGTGCACAAGAGTGCTTCATTTGGCTAATACTTTGTCTCTACATTTTAAAGTGAAAAAAAAAAAGGAGAGATATTCATTGACACAAATTCCACTTGGAGGTATTTCATTTGCTGAGAGATAGAAAGGATGGCCATGTAGAGGAGTCTGGAGTTGGCCATAGGGGAGGAGCCAAGACTGTGCCATGGGGAGAAAGTTCCAGGAAAGGTCAGGGGTGCTCAGAGACAAGTGAGCTGAGCCAGGCTGGGTACCAGGGATTCTGCCTTTGTCTCGGGTTTATCACTGAGTCCCCCAGCTTTAACTCAGATCTCATAGAAAATAAGGTCAGAAAAACGAATTCTTGATGTTGGGAGGGGAAATGGAGGGTTTCTTAATGATTTGATTGGAGGGATGTTTAAAAGGATGTTCTCCATATCCTCAGGCATCTCCATACCTCAGGGTATGTTTTTGTTTGTTTTGTTTTAACAGTTCCCATTTGGCTACACTCTTAGCATTGAGGCATCAAGTCTTTCTTGGCCAAGTTAAAATGCCAAGTGACTGTGCCAAGGAGAACACATCCCACACTAAGCTGCTCCGCAGGCTTCCATGTTTATAGCACGGTGTGAATAGAGGGGTCAGGTCTTCACCAGAGGGTGTATGTGGTAGGTGGGAGGCCACTGCCAGAAACCCAGAGTACCCCTTTACATGGAAAAAGATGCTTAGATCTTTCTTGAGCAGCCCTTTCATTTTTGCTTAGCCAGAGCTATCCCTGTCCCAGCAGTGCCCCCGCCCTCAGCAATGCCCCGCCCTCCGCAGTGTCCCCGCCCTCCGCAGTGTCCCCGCCCCCAACAGTGTCCCTGTCCCCAGCAGTGCACCGCCCCCAGCAGTGTCCCCGCCCCCAACAGTGCACCGCCCCCAGCAGTGTACCACCCCCAGCAGTGCCCCCCCACCCCCCGAAGTGATTGGTTACTTAGTTTTTCCAGGCTTTCTTCATAGTCGTCCTCATCTGGAAAGTTTTTGGCTTCAGTCGCAAGATGCCGCTCCTCCAGGTTGGATGTGAGAGATATCCCTCGGCTAAGTGATGTCCTCTTTGTGCTGGCAGTTCCTTGGTCAGATGTGTTCATTTCTTCCTCTTCTGCAAGGGTAGCAGAGGATGAAAACACACCGGAAGAGAGTTGGGAGGGGAGCAAGTGGGGATGGGGAAAGATTCGAGAAAAAAGGACACACAAAATGGTGAAGAGGGGTGAAGCTTGGAGGATGGGGTGGGGCAGGAGTCGGGGATGAATATCATCAAAATAAGTTGTATGAAATTCTCAAAGAATTAATACAAACATGTTATTCAATCATAATAAAGAACGGCCTCACTGATGATCATTCTGTACCTACCCAATCCTAAAAATCAAGACCAGCCACGAGCCTGCTCCAATGCTTCTTCTATGTGCAGTGTTCCAGCATTTAATTGTGGTTAGATACCAAGAGTTTGCCCAGGAAACTTGGAGAATTTTCAGAGTCCCAGAATATAAGGTTTAAATCATCAGAAAGTCACAAGGATTAAGACAGACACATGCAGTGACAGGAATTGAGGCTGGCTTTACAATCACTGGAGCAGAACTGCTGCTGTGCACATTTTTAATTCTCAGGCTTTCGGAACGACGTGGAGACCACTCTGTACAGGACAGCCTGGAGCCAGCTTCCACCATCACTGCCTCCCCGACATTCCCAGTGTCTCTGTTAAGTGTACCTGACCCCTGTCAGGCTGCCACCCTCCCTACAGCTTGCTCTTCCACAGCATCTCAGTGGGTACAACAGTCTGTGACAACAGCAGGCAGTCCCCTCTAACCTAGGGAGCCCCCTTTGTTTAGAACTGAGATGTGACTAGAGGCGGCCGCTGCCGTCCCTGGGCCATGGTCAGAGAAGGGAGAGTCCACAGCATGAGAGCAGTGTGAGCCAGTATCGAGAGAGGTATTGATGAGCATCTGGCCTGGGTTGCCCCTGGACCCATCAGCTTAGATCCAGACCATCTTCTACTGGGACAGACGGAAGTTTGGTATATGTGGATTTCAAAGAGCAACAAGGCTCTTAACCTGCCTCCACAAGGTCCTTTATACATGGCAGGCTCAAAGTCTCCTGAGGCCACTAGACCTGTGTTGCCCTGTCTCTGATCATCTTCCTGACTGTGAGCTCTCCAAAGGGAGGAGGCATATCATCTTCTTAGCAGCCCTTCTTCAGCTCAGCACCGGCAACATGGCGGGTAATTTTATGCATTCAGGGCTCCTTACATTCATGTACTAAAGTCTTAACCCCTCAATGTCTCAGAAGGTCACTTTATTTGAAAATCAGTCCTTGTGAATAGGTAACGAGGGTTTCCGGGCCATCATATAGACATGGTTTAATTTAATATGACTGGTATCAGCAATAAGAGGTCAGGGCAGAGACACACAGTGGGAAGGCACAGGAGGAAGAGAACCCATAAGAAGATGGGTTTCAGAAGGGACCAGCTCTGGTGATACCTTGACCCCAGTATATCTAGCATCTAGGACTATGAGAGCCACTTGCCCTGTGGCATTTGTAAAAACAACTACAACAAGTTACCGGTGCTGAACACGTTACCAGAGCACTGAACAGAGAGGCAGCTTTTCCTGCAAGCCAAGTGAATATCCAGTCTGTCTTCTCTTTCTTTGAGAGACCATGAGGCCAGAGAGGTGTCCACATGGCCCATTAGCTCATCCCTTACAGCCACACACTGTTGAGCATGCCATGTACTGGCTGCTGTCCCATGTACTAGGTTTACGAGTAGGGGCTATGTGAGGATTGCGGGTGTGTGTGTGTGTGTGTGTGTGTATGTATGTGTGTGTTTGTGTGTGTAGATGAGAAGGTCAGAGGACAACCTTGAGTATGGCCTTGACCCTCCACCCTTGTTTTAAGTCTCAGTAATCCCTGGACCCTAGTGAGAGCAGCCTCTGCATCCTTAACACAAATACCACAGGACCCATTTTGTAATGGTCTTAAAGGGGATACAGCAGGCACTGGGTACCTGGCAGGTGCTCAAGAGTGGGCTGGTCCCATGGCAGGGGTATTTGGAAGAGAATAGGACAATGGCCCAGAGCTCGCTCAGCTCTGTGCTGGGTTCTCACCGTTCTCCTGGGTCACGTTCTCCAGGTACTTGGCCTTCATGTGCTCCTCTTTTGATTTCTTCATCTCCTTAAAGTAATCATACACTTCCTGTGGCAGCTTCTCCCCCGGGTTCCGGGGAGGCAGCAGCAGGGTGTTGTATGAGTCGTAGCCCTTCAGCTGTCGCAGCATCTGCTCAGGGGGAGAAGGAGAGCTACTGTTGGCTTCAGTGGAGATTCCCTCCTGCTCACTGGCCTCACACAAATCCAGAGGCTGAGATTTGGAGAGGTGCCTTGTGAGTGTCACATGGTGGGGCCCTTTGGAGAGGTCTAAACATAGAGCTGAATCCTGAACTTATAGGGATTCAAAACCTTTATTTTGTTTCATACCCACCCAAGCATTTCACATGTGGAGACAATTTATCCTCTGAAAACAGCACAATACATTCTTCTAATAACAAACATACAGAATTCTATCATCCGTTCCATGTGTTTCATTCTTAAAAAGTACAGTCACAAATCAACTAATGAGGGGGGTATGTTCTGAAACGTGAGATTGTGTTATTAGATGATTTTGTCATTGTTTTAAAACTGAGATGCTATAATGTCACTAGGTGAGCTAATCTTATGGGGCGATGTTATCATGGTATTGTTAACTGAAGAGTAATGGGGTTGTAAGTTATGTAATGATAATATATGTGAAAATGTCATAATGAAACTCATTATTCTGTGTACTAGTTAAACAATAGTGATGATGATAAAGTAGCCAGTAATGGATCTTTAACTGTAAAGGAAACAGTAAAACAACCTTGGAATATCAGAAAGAAAATGATGAATAATGGCAAGAGTAAAAGGATAAGCGCTTCTCCTTCTCTGTGGTTTTCTAACAAAACCACATGCAGTTACAATGTTATAAGGAAAGATTTAAGAAAGTTACATTAAAATCAGGAGATTTATCCCCAGTTGGTCATAATAAGTTACATAGGCATAATACAATACCTGTAGCAATAACTAAAGCAGCTATATAAAGAGATATACTAAAAGGTGCTCCAGATAAATTGAGATGGAATGAAAAACAACATTGAAAGGACTGATAAGAAGTTACCACAAAGTATACAGAAGACGAAGAGCAAACCCAACAAAACAAAATGGCAGATGTTGTCCTCAGTATATCAACAATTACATTAAATGTAAATGGTCTACATATCCAAACTAAGGGCAGAGATTGTCTAGTTCATGCATTTTAAAGTTATTTGTGTGCATCTCTCTCTCTCTCTCTCTCTCTCTCTCTCTCTCTCTCTCTCTTCATGCTTTTGCACACGTGTGCCACGTGCAGAGTATAGGTTGATTTTTACTATCTTCCTCAATCACTCTCTACTTTTTTTTTCTTTGACTCAGGGTTTTTCACTGAATTTGAGCTTTACTGATTCAGCTAGCCTGGTTGACTCTAAGAGATCTTCAAGGAATCCCACCTATCTCTGCCCTCCCAGTGCTAGGATCACAACTATGCATTGCTGTGACTGGTCTCTTCACATGAATGTTGGGGACTGAATGCCGGTCTTGATGCTTTAAAGGAATGAACTTTACTGACTAAGTCATCTCTCCATTCCGTAATTATAGGAAGTCTAAAAGAAAGTCATTTTAAATATAATGCCAGGTTGTTACATGTAGTTCTTTACTGTGCAAATATTGACCATAAATATGCATTGGATTTTTAATTTGTTTAAAAGTGCATATTGGAATTACAAAAAAAAAAAAAAACCCAGTAAGTTCTCATGTGGAGAGAAGCAGGTAGAGAAAGTCTATGGAGAAGAGATTGATAGACTGACAAGGAGGGAAAAGGGCAGAAGGAAGGTACTGTGGACAGAAGGACACATGTCAGGGGTGGGGCCTGCCACGTCAGGGAGGGTGTTTGGTTTTGGTCTCCACTCACCTTCTCTTCTAAGAGATACTGCTGGTCAAATTCGAGGGAGTAGAACTCAATGGGGAAGCTGCAGGGGTTCCTCACAATCACCTCAGCCTCATCTCCTGATGCAAAAGGCAGGAGGGGCCCCAGTTCCAGAACTGAAGGGCTGAACTCCAGGCGTGGCTCCAGACCTTGGCCCTGTGCCAGAAGGGTAAGCTTCTGAGTGCTCTGGCCAATCTGGAACAGCAGGGATTGGCTGTAGAACTTCTAGAAAACACAGAGAAAAACAATACACAAAGTAAAACGGAGAAGCAGAGAGCCGCTAAAAGGGACAAAGCTTCTTGTCTCCTGATGAAAGGAGCTGTGTTTGCTATGGAGCTGTGAAAGGTCAACCTCTGTGGTGGAGCATTTGCATGCTGTGTCTGTCGCATGCTAGGCTCTGTGCCAGGGCTCAGAGAAAGAGAGAAGGATTTTTAATGTGATTCTCATGACTCTGAGTTTCCTGTAAGGGCATCACTCTGTCGCCCTGGGCCTGAGAGGGTACAGTAGAAAAAGCATCAGCATCAGCTTCCACCAATGACTCTCGGGAACACGGGAAACGTTTCATCTCCCCTCGTTCTTAATGATATCTCCCTCATTCAGAAGTGATAAAAGTTCAAAACCAGGCTGAGGATAGTTCAATTCCCAGTACCACAAAGAAAAATAAAATAAAATAATGTCTAAATCTTGCTAGTCTTAAGATACCCTCTTTTTTTAGATTTATTTATTTTATTTATGTGGGGGGGGACACTGTAGCTGTCTTCAGACACACCAGAAGAGGGCATTGGATCCCATTACAGATGGTTGTGAGCTACCATGTGGTTGCTGGGAATTGAACTCAGGACCTCTGGAAGAGCAGCCAGTGCTCTTAACGATGGACACATCTTTCCAGCTCCTTAAGACTCTCTTAATAACAGCGAGCATGTTACCAATTTTCTTCTAAAGTCATATGTGCTAGTGAGTGCATACACGTGTTATCCAGCAGAGGCAGATGGATTTCAGCAAGTCTTAGGCTAGCCTGGTTTACTTAGCAAGTTTCAGGCCAGTCAGAGCTACACAGTGAAACCCAACAAAAAGCTCAAGGAGGAGGAGGAGAAGGAGGAGGAGGAGGAAGAGGGGAGGAGAGGAAGTGGAGGAGGAGAAGAGAGGGGAAGAGGAGGCAAGGAGGAGGGAGAGGAGGATCAGGGAGGGAAGACGCTGGACAGAAATAGAAGCTTCAGCACCAGCGGCATTATTGGTAGACTTTGACAAGTAGGAGGAACACAGGGTTTGTTTTAGAATGAAATATGAAGCTATTTACTTTTTCTACTTTCCTGTTGCAGTTTCTGAAGAATTTCTTTAAAGTGATTACCAGGAAAACTGGAGTTGGCCATATATTGTATAAAATTTACGTAGGTTTTTCTTATCCTATAGAATAATATATGAGGCATGGGGGTGCATGCCTATAGTTCTGGTACTTGAGAGGCAAAGGATCCAAGGTTCAAGGCTACCCTAGGTGCTACTTGGTGAGCTCCAGGCCATTCTGGGGTACACAAAACCCTGTCTTTGAAAACAACCAAAAGGAAAATATCACTTGGATGTCTTAGGCTTTGAATAAACATCGTCATGGGTGGGGGACTTCTTGAGATCCTCTCTGTTTCCGGGCATGTGGTATTCTTGCCATGTTCTCCATTAAGAGTGACTTCACACTGATGACACTTGTGAGGCTCAGGGAGGCTTTCTGCCTGGAAGTGCTGACTGCCACGGCAACTTATGGTTCCTGCGTCACCTGTGTTTGTGGTCACTGGGTCACTGGGTCATTGGGTCAGTGGGTCACTGGTCACTGATGGCGCATAGAGCGGTGTGCTGTGTGCTGCGTGTTCCATTCGACGTTATTAATCTCCAAAATGACCCAAAGAGCCCTGGCTGCAGCTTAGGACTAGCCTATCTGAAATCTCAGCTTCCAGCTGCTTTTAAATTCTGACTTGCAAGAAGGCAAGCACTCTGTTACCTGGTGCCCTAAGCAGTCTTGGGGAGGTTTCCTGTAATGAAACCCATTTATATTTCTGTAGTTGCAATGCTTAGAAACTAGGTAGGATAAAGAAAGGCAAAACAGTCGTGTCAGTTCAAATGAGATTTTTCTATTGAGTGAGTTTTAACATGAGACTTATGAAATTTCAACCCCCACTTTTGGGAGCCTTATTGGGTTTCAGAATTGCAATAAGGGAGTTTTGATACAGGAATCTTATTGCTTCTTTCTGTTGCCTATGAACAAGCTGGGGCTTAGGCAGACAAATGATCTGCTCAAAGATACACAGCTTATAAATAGACAAGCAGTGTGCCACTAATACTGTGCCACTGAGAAAGTTGAAGTGTTACTCACGTCTGCTGAGCCCCGCTCACTGAGCTACACAGCAAGTAGGTGAACTTGAAGGACAGGCCATATGCAGAATGGGAGGTTTGAGTCTCAGACAAGCCTGGGCTTAGACTTCAGAGAGAGCCAGGAGGAGGATCTCTACAAAGCCTCATTTTTCTTCCGAGCTCACCTCTTCTTTAGGCATGAATTTCACTTGCACATTGGTCCTCTCGCCAGGATCCAAGACTCCGGAAGTAGGTTGGATCTCAAAGATCCGAGTCTTGGGAATCATCTCAGCTCGCAGCTTCCGTCGTAAATACTTTGGCATGTGTTTATCCAGCTGGGTAACGAAGGTTAGACAGTTAGGTCATGGATGTGGAAAAGCAGATCCATTCCATTCCCCATGCATAAGAGAGCTACACTTCCTGAGTGCTTTCCAGGCATCAGGGAGTGTGCACTGCAGGGAAAAGGGGAGTAAGACATTCTACCCAATGCAAGGCCTGATTTAGCAATGAGTGCCAGGCTTAGGGTCTGGGCAACAGTTAACATGGAGAGTCTTTCAATGGGAAGTTAAAATGGTGGGGGGAAAGGCCTAGGGTCCCAACTCTGGCTAACGTAGATATGGAGAGAAGGGGAACACAATTCACCTTGTTAGTAATCTTTGGGGTGTGGACAAACCATTCACAAGGGACTTGGAGATGGTTGGAAAGCTGAATGGTTTCCACCATGCACTGCCCGCACTGGATTGTAGCAAATTCTATTTTGTTGCACGACAGGGTCATACTTGGAATGGTCACAGTGGCCTGGAGACAGAGGTGAATGGTTGGCCCTCCAAACACCTGGAACAGACAGAAAGTTACAGTTACCTTGTGGCTTGGGGTTAGGGAAAAACCACAACAAAATGGTGTCTCAGGCTGGAGATGTAGCTTGGCAATAGAGCTCTTGCTTATGGGGCTCAGAGTCCAGCTTTTGATCCCCAGTAATACATGACCTGGGGGTTCTCAACAGGCCTGCTTGGGAACCTGGGTGACCATTATAGGCCTAAGGGTGCACTGTACCTTGATGGGGAGAACGACTTCTTTGTTCCCCACAGGAAGATTAGCCCCTTGTGGGTCACATCTCACTTCAAATGTTTCTGTCTCACAGTAAGGTAGATTCTTTACACGGTCTAGCTCAGTGCTGAAGCCTGGACCAAGACAAAGGAAAACATTTGTTTTTTTATGAACAAGGAAAATAGCCCATAGGAGTTGTCCTGCACGGCCTGTCCTCTGTGATAGGCTGACCAAAGTATCTCAGAATAACTCCTTCAGCTGAGTGCAGAAGTAGCAGGAATGTCAAGGAAGTATGCTCCTGTCACGGGCCCTGGAAGGATGGGGCATAGCTCCTGGTACCTGTTTCGTGAAGGACTTGCTTTTCTGCATGGAAGGACACAGGAAAATGGCTGGTGTTGGTGATCTTGATGATGTGGGTTCGGACGTCACCAAGTACAATGTAGCCGAAGTCTAGGATGTACTCTGGCAGCTGGACTCTGAAACAGTCAGGGGGATGCCCTAGTCACTGGTCACTTTCAAGCCCAGAAGGCCACTTTTCACAACGGGTGAGCATTTATGTTCTCTCCTGTGTGGAACTTTTTTCCTTTTTTTTTTTTTTTTTTTTTTTTTTGTGATGGAGAACAGCTAAGGACCCCTAGATAAAGATTAGATACTCCATATATTCTTCACAAGTACATGTGTGTTTTGGTCATTATCCAGTGACATGTTCAGTACGGGCCCCACGGAGCTGAGATGAGTCTGTCTACTGGATGTGGTATTCTGGCTTTAAGAGCCAGACTTGCCTGATTGGCTTGATGCTAGGGGATGACTGCTAACATGAGGTGTGTGGCTTTTAGTCCCAGGTGATCAATCAGTATCTCAGGAGACACTAAGAACTGTTTGCTTCAACACACTCCGAAACAAAGGCAACACAAATGCAAGGGGGCCCTCACTTGGCTAGTTTGCGGCAGCTCCGATGGCCAAAGTAGATGTCCTCGGTGGTGCTGGAGATTCCTCTCTGGTGTTCCAGGGCATAGTCTTGGACTATAAGTCGCTCTACTTCCATCTGGAGGTGAGCACTTATCTGAAGCGAGAGGGAGAGCAATTCAGAAGACTGTTCTTCAACATGAATCCTCTCTGATCACTGTTGGTAAGTTGTTTTTTTCCCACAAAGGATAAACTGATTCTTTATGCTTTCTAAGTCTTAAATGTGTACTAAGTAAGGGTTAATAATGAATAAATTCTCGTGCATTTATAAATGAGAGAGGTTTTTTAAAAAAGTTTTTAGGTTTGTTTATTTCACATATATGAGCATTTTGCCTACATATATGTATGTGTATTGTATATGTGCCTGGTGCCCATGTAGTTCAGAAGAGAGCCACAGATGCCTGGAACTAGAGTTAGGGATGGTTGTGAGCCACTGTGTGGGTGTTGGGGGCTGAACTTGGATCCTCTGGAAGAGCCACAAGTGTGTGCAGATGCTCACCCATCTCCCTGGCCCCAAAAAATACAGTTTAAAAATGTTTTGGCATGGGCTGGCAGGATGGCTCAGCAGATGAAGAGGCATTTGTTACCAAGTGTGATGGCCTGAGTTCATTCCCTACATGGAGGGGAGAACTGACTCCCGAAAGCGGTCCTCTTACTGTCTCAGTTGCTCTGTGATGTATGCACACTCCCCTGGCAAATAGATATGTAATAAATGTCTTTTTTTAAAAAAAATGTTTGACAAAAATTCATAAGTTCTGTAGACCTACTGTGTGCTTTCTCTGCATGATTTCAGCTTCAATGGTCATTTTTATAGCCCTATGCTAGGACACAAACCTAGAACGCTCTACCCCTCAGTTCACAAAGTTTTACTTATGTGAAAATGTGTGCCTGGGGTTATATGTACTTGAGCCCAGAGATCCACAGTGGCCAGAGGCACTGGCTCCCCTGGAGTTAGTGTTACAGGTAGAGAAGGTTTCCTATTGCAGAGGGTAGTGTTTAATGCAGATTCATGAGAGTTCTCAATGCCTAGAATAAGTGATTCTGAGTACTCAGCTCTGGATGGTGCAACAACGTTTCTTCCTCCTCTTACAAAAATGATGCAACAATGTTATTTTCTCCCTTTACAAAGGCTCAGGGGACATCTTGGAAGAGTGGATTAAAAGAATGTGACATCAGACTGGGGAGGGGAGTGCCTTGAAGGGCTGGCTTCTGGACATAGCATGGATGCTACACACGTGAACTCACAAGTTCTGTGGTTACCTGCACAACTAGATCAAGCCAGTTAAAAAGTCCAGCATTGAGTGGGGAGGGATTCCCAATGCCTCACCCCTCACCGAGCAGCCAATGGTGGATGATGGCTGCCAATGGAGGGAGATTTTTCCTGGGAAGAGGTGAATCTTAGTAGGTTGCTTATGTCCCAGTAGATGATGTCATACATGTAAACATACAGGCAGCTCTAATTCGACTTGGTTGGTTAAAAAAAGAGGGGGGTACATGAAGTTGGGAGGCAGATGGGAGATGGGGGCACTGGGAGGAGTGGGTGAGGAGATGCAAAGGGGGACTAAGATACATTTGTAAATGTGTATGGAATGTCCAAAAAATGAAAAGAAAGCAATTTTATGCTTAGTAATAGACCATCTTGATTCATCTCCCCTCCTTCCTTTCCCACACAACTTGATCTTCCTCCTGAGTTTTTCTCTCCCAATACACCCTTCTTTATGATACACACAAGTGAAATGTCATCCCTGCCTCATTCCATATCTATTCAATCTTGACCATTCCGGGTCTGGAATATTCCTTGTCCCCACTCAGCTCCCTCTTCTGGGGGGTGTCATAATCACTACTACCTTTCACCTAGATTCATCCCAAGAGCTTTAAAAAGCCTCTATCTCCTCTTATCTGCTCTGGTTCCATTAAGCCCTGTCTCCTCATAGCTCCATGAGAAGCTACAGGGATCTTTCAGAGAAGCAAATTCAATTATGCCGTAGCACTTCCGGTTAGAACATTTTGGTGCCTCCCTCTTGCCCTTAGGAAAAGTCCCAAACTCTTAATGGGTTCTCCAGATAGCTGCTCACCTCTTTGGGCTCATCTTGTCTTCTTTCCAAGCCCCCCTTTTGCCTAGGCTATATCTTTCTCTACTCTGTTTCTGGGATATCCCATGTCATCGCCCAGCCCTGCCACACCCAGCCCTGCCCCACCCTACCCCATCCCACCCAGCCCTGCCTTTCACATGTTCTTTTCCTTTGTGCAAGATGGCGATATTCTCACCTCTGCGGTCTCCTCCTCGTGGAGTTCCTCAGTAATCACCTCATAGGGATTGACAGTCTCATATTTACTGTACTCTTTTTCTATGGTTTTCTTTGCTTGTTCCAAAAAGTGTTCATACTTTTCATTGCCTGTGGAGGGGAGAGGGGAGAGAAGCCGCCTGGTCAGACACAGAGATGTGCTCGGCCTCAAATCTAGACTCTCAGCTCAGGGGGGAGTGAGGGGGGAGAGAATGTTTTCTACATTCCGCCTACTATATCTTCTCTCCCTTTGTAGGGACAGGTAATTTGTGAGTGAGTTGAATGCGTACCTGAGACCTAACTGAGTTTAATGACACAGCACACGAGCCACAAGCTGGTTCTTAAGAGCACAAGGTGCTAACAGGCTCCTGCAGGAACCTGGAGGTAGAGAGAGCCAGCTGAGAGGGTCAAGAAGGAGCCTTTGCCTCATGGTTGAAAATCGGGATTCCTGCAGGTCCTGGATCTACAAATTGGAACTCTGCTTAGTTCTCAATTCTAAACCTTCAATGACACCTGACAGTCCCCTTCAATGCTGAACAAACTGAGATAGCTGGTCACTCTTTCAGTGACTTTTTACATGCTAAGTCCTTCCCAGTTAACATAAAAGGTCTGTTGGGATCAAGTTACTTTAAGTCAAGTGAGTCACAATACCCTTAATGAAGGCTGGTAGACAGTTGGCAGGGGGATCTCAGATGCTTGGATTGGCCAAAAGTCCCTGCAAATTCAAATGTTTTGAAGGGAAAGGTGGGCAAAGAATTAAAAAGCCTACTATGAAATAAAAAAATCAGAAATGCTGAAACTAGTCAACACCAGTGCTTAAGACCAAATGATGTTCAGATTTGAGTAACTGAAGAATCTCCCTGGTAACCACACCCTCTAGCTTATGATGCTAACAGGGAATCCTGATTTTTAACCATGAGGCAAAGGTCTCCTTCCTGACTGTCACAGCTGGTTCTCTGTACCTGTAGGTTCTGGACCTACAAATCCAAACACTTATGGATGGAAACTGTTGGGGAAAACGGTGCCTCTGTACTGAAGCGGTACAAACCTTTTCTTGTTATGTCCTGGCGACTGAGTACAGTCACTGCTTATACACCACTTCTATTGTATTGGGCACTACGAATCTAGAGGTGGTGGGTCAAAGTACATGAGAGGACGTGTATAGATTCCATGGAAATACCATGACATTTTATGTGTGGGACTTTCGCATGTGTGGATTTCAGCAGCTGAGGGCCTGATGTCAGTCTTGAGCAGATCCTGAGGACTGAAGGCACGTGGGGAGCTCAGTTACCCTCCTCTGACTGAAGTTCTAATATTAGAGAATAGTGTGGTCTTAGCTTTATTCACATTTATGTTATATGAAACACAATATAATATGAAAACATAGCATGTTTCCAGGGGGCTGTTAGTTATAATTTAAGGGATGATCCTCAGTGGGCGAGTTTCTGACTTGAGGAGGAGGAGGACTGGGAAGTGGGCCTTTCTCTGAAACCCTGTAGGGAAAGCAAGCAGATCTGAGAAATGCAAAGAGGCCATGAAGAGTGAGCAGTTTCCACTGACCTGCCCTGGGTTAGGAAGAGCCAGATAAAAGAGCCTCTAAGCCAAGTATGGGGACCCACCGAGGCAGAATTACCAGCCTGGCACAGGAACATGGCTTTGGGACCACATGGGGCTAGGCACACAGGTAAATAACTAATAATATCTAATTTCAGCCTTCAAGTGTATAACCCTGGAGGAAAGGTCTAAAGGCTATGGCTGCTTTCCTGAGAAGGTCATTGAGATTTCTACACCTGACAGTACACCAGACTCCAGCTCCATCATGAAGATGCCGAGCGTGTTTGGTTGGGACAGGAGACTGGGAGAGACACTTTGGCTGAAAGAATGCACACTTGGCCCAAATGTCACCACGTTGGTATTGGTGGGAGTCAATTGATGGCAAAATTGGCCGGGAGTCTTAGTTTGCAATGGCCACAGTTTGAGCCAAATCTAACGCTTGTCCCCCACCCCTGGCAACTGAGGCACAACATAGAAGAGTGCTGGAGATTTTTTAGACAAATAAAATGACTGAACAAGGTGAGTGGGCACTGATCTTCAAAGACTCACAGCAAAGAAAACACTGTTAGTTTTTGTACCCCACCCCCCACCCCCGAGAGTGGAGGGGTTAAGTTAGTGAAGTGGGGGAGGGTAAGCTATTGCAGTGGAGGAGGGTAAGCTTTGCAGTGGGGAGGGTAAGCTTTGCAGTGGGGAGGGCAAGCTATTGAAGTGGGGGAGGGTAAGCTATTGCAGTGGAGGAGGGTAAGCTTTG
>NW_021604632.1:5231147-5277398 GCF_004785775.1 Grammomys surdaster
AGGGTAAGCTTTGCAGTGGGGAGGGTAAGCTTTGCAGTGGGGGGAGGGTAAGCTATTGCAGTGGGGAGGGTAAGCTTTGCAGTGGGGGAGGGTAAGCTATTGCAGTGGAGGAGGATAAGCTATTGCAGTGGGGGAGGGTAAGCTATTGAAGTGGGGGAGGGTAAGCTATTGCAGTGGGGGAGGTACCTCGGAGGTTCCTGTGTAGGTCAAGGCTGATTCGTGGAAAGATGCCCTCTCCGTACAGAGTGATGTTTTCTGGGACCAGGTGGGCGATCTGTATCTGGAAGTTTCTTTGAAAGACCTCAGGTATTCCAGGCAAGTAGTAAACTTTCAACACCTGCTCCTTGTTCGACTGGATAAAACCCTGCATGATAAAGAGACCAGAGAGAGTGTGACGGTGTGCCCCGCCCGGGTTTATGCTTCTGATGGGTGGTTAGAAACACCATGGTGCTGTAAGAGGAATGATGAGAAGATTCCAGGGAAGCAGGGCTAGTCCTCTACGGGAATGAATCACTAGCAGAGATGTCTTCCCACTCTGTGGGCTGCCCATCCAATCACTTCACATTTCCTTTCTATGTACAGAAGCTTCTAAGTTTCAGAAAGCCCATTTGTCCACCGATGTTCTTATTTCCTGTGGGTCTTACTCAGAAAGTACCTGTCTCACCTGTACCTATAAGTTGAAATATGCTTTGTCCCTTAGCAATTTTGCAGTACCAGGATGGCCTTGAACTCACGGAGGTCTGCCTGCCTCTGTCTCCCAGTGCTGGGATCAAAAGTGTGCACCACCACATCCTGCCAGACTAGCAAGTTGTATGTTGAGGTCTTTGATCCATTTAGGGTTAAATTTTGTCAAGGATGAGAGGTTGAATTCCAGCTTTCCTGACACCAGTTGATGAAGGTACTTATTAACTCCCTTTCCTCTCATGTGAATTTTTGGCATTTTTATATTAAAAAAAAAATCAAGTAACTGTATTTGCATGGATTTATACTTTGGCTGTCAATTCTATTCTGCTGATCCCTGTGTCTGTTCTATTTTTTTTTTTTTTTGCCCCAGTGCCATGCTGTTTTATCCCTCTGACTCTGTAGTATAATTTGAAAGCAGGTTCAGTAATACCACCTATAGGATTCTTTTGGTTCAGGATTAAAACTGGGAAACTACTCACCTTTGTAAGTCACAAAGGAAATGCAGACTAAGAGGACATGAAATTTTCCTTCTTGACCACAAGACTGGTAAAATTTATCAAGTGTTCGTGAGAACCTGCCTCACAGGAAATGCTTATATCCTTCTGGTAGGACTTCAAGATCAGTGAGCAGACAGGGAAACTGTGGAGGTCGGGTGTGGTGGCATAGAAACAGAATCCCAGCACTCAGTGGAGACAGGAGGATTTTACGTTCAAGGCCATCTATCCTAAGACACCTAGAGAGACCTTTAGTTTGAAAAGTCTAAACCCAACACAAAGAAACAGAACAAAACATTTTATGTCATCACATCAAGCAGACGGTAACGTAGCCTATGGCCTAGCACCTCTTGGCAGAAGTCCTTAGGAAGACATCTACTGCTGGGATGTGTAAGGGAAAATTCATAGCAGGATTGTTTCTAGTGAGAAACTACTGCTTAACTCACTTCCTATAAGCTAATGTGGTTCCTGACCTGGGCTGGTTCACCCCTCCTTAGGCAACCTGATGGTCCCCTGCTCCTGGGAGGTCACCGTATTGATGCTGAACTTAGTGTGGACACCCCATCAGCATAGCACACTACAGCTCAGAACTCCTGGACTCAAGTGATCCTCCCGTTTCAGCTTCCTGAGAAGCTGGGACTACTGGTGGTGCCCGGGGGCAAACGTGGTTTCAATGGATGGGAAGTTGCTTTTAGTGTGGCTAGGAAAGGAACATTATTCAGTAGTAAAAATGAATGAGCTGTTATTAAGATGTAATAATATAGATCTTAAAAATCATAATGCTGGGTAAGAAAGCGAGCTGTCATGGACTACATCTCATTATACCACTTAAATTATTTTATGTGTGCCACATGTATGCCTCTTGCCAGTGGAGGCCCGAACAGAGCACTGGATTCCTTGGGGCAAGAGTTGCAGATGGTTGTAAGCCACCAGGTAGATGCTGGCACTCAAAACTAGGTCCTCTGGAAGAGAGGCCAGTTCCCTGAACCCCTGAGTCACCTCTCTAGCCACAATTGTGCTGCTTTAAAATAAATCTTGGGAGAAAGCAAAAGATCCAGGAGGGAAGCCCCAGGGGAATTTTATATAGTTGACTGCATACATCCCAAACCACATATCCACACAAATATATTCTCTCCAGGCCAGGTTTAACGACAATAATTCACAGTTATTGTGCGTCTCACTTGCTTCACAGGTTCATTTTGTGCATGTAAGACAGTTACTGAAGCGTTAAGATTGTGGACAAGGTGGAAATAAACCAGTAGGTTAGCAGTCAGGAGGTGAGTGTGAGTGTTGAATGGGTCTACATTACAGCACTGATGATGTCACAAATGTGGGCGGGACCTCACGTGGGAAAGTCCTACTGGGTACATTCTAGCCCCCGAAGTGTTTATGATTCCTTTTGGTTGAGCTCTTCCTAATTTTTGACTGTCTGTCTGTCTGTCTGTCTGTCTCTGTGTGTGTGTGTGTGTGTGTGTGTGTAAGAGGGCAACCTTGGTGTCATTCCTCACAGCATGCACGTTGAAGCACGGTCTCTCATTGGCCTGGAACTCATCATGTAGGCTAAATCAGCTGGCTGGGGAGCCCTAGGGATCTGCCTGTCTCCATTTCCCAGAGCTGGGATCACAAGTGTGCACCACCATGCTTGCCCCCCTCCTCCCCATGTGTGTCCGCAATACCCAGTCCAGCTACAAAGGGCGTCATGCTTGTGTTGTGTGTGTGAGGGGTTTCATCTTCACCTTCCCTCTCCTTCCTTCTCCTCACTCTTCTGCTGGGCAGTCTCCTGCTTCCCTGCGGAGGCGTTCTTCCTGTGACTGGGGCGAGGGCAGACTCAGCATCTGTCTCCATTGCTTAGCAATGTGTTTTCCCAGTAATAACAGTTCTCATGCAGTCATGAGACGCATGCTGGGCAAATGTCCTTATTTTTTTATATATATTAAATATTCATGGACAATTCTGTATTCTGCAAACATTTGTTCTCATGACAAGAATTTGACTTCATGATAGGATACTGGCATACAAGGAAAGAAAAACATACAAAGAAAAAGCCCGTTCAGACATAGAGAAGTCTGAGCTAAAAGAGGGGGCATCATAGCAGTTTCAAGGCCCTGGATCCCAGGAAGTCCTCTTGCAAGGCTGACTTTTGGTTAGGATCTGGGAGCCAAAGTTCTGGAAGGTTCTTGCCATTCCCTGATGGGGCTTCCTTACCTTGCCTCACTTGTGCCAACAGTACAGTTTATGTCAACTCTTTGCTTGCTTTCTGAGGGAATTTTGCTATGTGACAGGCAGAAGCATCATCTATCTGACAAACTTCCAATAAAATCTCCCAACAGTCTCTAGTGAGTCTCCCTGGCTGTCTCAGGTTGTCAGAGATTATTACCAGGGGTGGGGGTTGGGGGAGGGGGGCTGTGATGATTAATCTTCATTGTCTACTTGACTGGTTTTAGAGTCACTATGGAAACAAGCCTGTCTTGTGTGTCTGTGAAGGTGTTTTCAGAATAGACACAACCTGGATGTGGACAGTGCCACCCTACAGACTGGAGTCTGGGACAGAATAAAAGAGGGGAAGCGTGCATAACAACAGAGAGCCATCTCTCCACACCGGACACGGTGTTACTAGCTGCCCCAGGCTACTGCAGCAGTGTGGCTCATCAGGGACTGTCCCACACCATGACAAACTATATTCCTTCTTAAATAAGCCCTTCCTTTCATCCTTCTGTCCTTCCTCCCTCTCTCTGTCACTTTCTCCTCCCCTTGACCTTCTGCCTGCTTCACTCCCTCACTGCTTTCGCTTTGTGTCCTTTGGTTGTAATAAATCATGGCGTGGGAGTGACTTTCTGGCTGAGTCCAAGGCATCTTCCTAGAGAAGGTACATGGCAGTCTTTGAACAAGTTTGGCCGGGCCTTTCAGAAAACAGTCGATTTAGCTGAAAAAAACCATCCCAGGGGACAGAAAGGAAAGAAACACACTCACGTCTTGTACCCACACTAGTGAAGCATAGCATGAAGGCGAAGGGTTATGAGCCAATTATCATGTGCTAACAAAGCAGCAAGGAGTGCTCTAGCTGATATTTATGAGCTGACCAGGTCCAGATTATGCACACACATGATTATATTTTAAGATGTAGACGGCAGCATATAATGTAGCGTTCCCTCATTCTTTTTTCTTTTATACCTAATAGATATTAGAATCAATACCATATTAGTGCATCTAGAATTGCTGAGTCCCTTGTAACGGCTGTATGTTATTCTGCCGAATAATTTTAATACCTTAATATATTCAGTCTTAATACCTTGGTAGATGTTTAGCTTGTTTCTGTTTTTTTTTTTTTTATATTGGCACTACAGCTTATGCAGGCGACAGTCTTATTCACATTTCATCTTGTAAATGTGAGAGCAAGTATTTACAATAATCAGACAAGAAAATTTAGTCAAGGCGTAATCCTGATGGATGCTGCTAAATTTTTCTCCACAGAGCTGCAGCAGTTATGGAAACCCAAATACTGACAAAGGGGAGTGGGAGAACAAGGCAAGAAAGTAAAGTAATTAGAAAAGGATGGAAAAGCCATTTAGCAGACTTTTATAGAGGAAACACAAGGGAGGAAACGATACCACAGATCGCAGTTTGTGAGATCTGACAAGACATGCTTTGTGAGAGAGCAGCCTAAAAACAGGCTATGACAAAAGGTCTGAGGAAAGACAGACAAGCAGAGAGTGTAACAGTGAGACCCTGAAGTGCATTCAAAGCAAAAGCCATTAAAGATGAGAAGGAGGCCACTTAAAACAGGCAAAATGCGGTCTGTGAAGAACATTCAACGGAAGTAAAATCTTACGTGTCAACCCAGAAACACACATGTATACAGTAAAACGTTTTCTTATTTATATATTTTAAAAAACGAATTCTTTGCGAATGTCACATGAGGTATTTGGTCATACTTATCTCTCCCCCCCCCCGACCAGATTTTTGAATCTGTATGCATGTGGGCTGTGCACGCATATCTGGATGCATGCTTACATGTGTGTGGGAGAACACGTGTATTCGGTTGTGCATGTGCACTCTGTGTGAGCACGTGAAAGGCCAGAGGTTGACACTGGGTATCTTCTTCTATTACCTGGAGCCAGTGCCTCTCCTCTGAACCCAGAGCTGAGTGATTTGGCTAGCCAGGCTGGGGAGCTCGCTCTGGGGACTCTCTTGTCTCTGCCTGCCTGGGTGCCTTCCCAGTGCTGAGACAAGAGGTGACTGCCACGACCACCAGCATTCACACGGCCGATGTAAGGACCACTGAACCATCTCCCCGGCCACAAAGCAAATTTTTCTGTATTTATAGACAGCAAAGGCAGAGGGGTGCAATCCCTTTCTGTGCCACTTAGTTTTAGGAAATGTAAACAAACAAAATTTGAATGCTGCAATTATCCCGTTGGTTTCACAGAGGTTCGTGATGATCTGTACTGTGTGGTCTCAAAAACATGATATTTCTTGTATTCATTAGTGATAAAGATCATTTTAGATTTTTAGATTACATATTTAGATCCTAAATATAACAGTTCATGTGCTGAGTCGGAGCTGAGAGGGTCATGTGATCTTGGACACTTTGGGTAGCATTGTCGAACCCGCTAGCCTGCGCCTGATCTCCTGGGTCCGTGTGGCAGCAGAGGGCTAGGTTCTTCCACCTCCATGTGTGCACCGTGCTCCCCCACCATGCACCGTGCTTCCCCACCATGCACCGTGCTCCCCCTATCAGGAGTCAATAAGTCTAACAAAAGAGTTTGAAAGTGCAGTAATTTTGTAAATAAAAAAATGTGTAAGCCTAGATAACTTAGAGAATCATGAGAGTTATGACAGTTCCGCATATAAAGAAAATATCCATATTTTAAAGAGAGTTTTCACTTTATGTGGATGGGTGTTTTGCTTTCGTGTATATGTCAGTCCGTTGTGCACATGCTTGGTGCCTGTGGAGGCCAAAGCAAGGCATCAGATTCCCTGGAACTGGAGTTATGGACAGTTAGAGGCTGCCATGTGGGTGCTGGGAATCAGTCCCGCTCCTCTGCAAGAGCAATAAGTGTAACTACTGAGCCATCTCTCCAGCCTGATGTCTGCACTTTAAAAAAAAAAATGTTGTTGTTTGAGACAGGGTGTCTTAGTGTAGCCCTGGATGTTCTGGAATTTGCTATGTAGACCAGGCTGGCCTTGAACTCACAGAGATCCATCTGCTTCTGCCTTCTGAGTGCTGGGATTAAAGGCGTGCGCCACGACCACATGGCAATTTCTGTATTTTTTAATTCTGAAAATGTATGAGGCGGGGCTAAGGGGTGTGGGTGTACTCATTGAATAAACAGCCCTGCATCCTTCACTGTTCTGTAAGACACTGGAGTCAGCGTTCGGCTCTTGAAGTTAGGGAAAGAAAACATAGCTGCGAATTCCGAAGCCCAGTTAAGACAAATCAACAAGAAGAGCAAAGGGGGATTGGTTTCACAGTTACTAGCTCGGGTTTAAAAGATGCAGCAATGGTTATAACTTAAGAGTTAAGGTCTGGGTGCACAGGCCAAGGACCACAGGGATGGACACGTCGGGGAGAGCAGCGTCCCTTATCTCTGAATGAGGAGGCTATGAGTGACAGCTGCAGGGATGGCACAGTGTTAACAGGTTAAAAACACTTGCTGATCTTACAGAGGACCTGAGTGAGCTTCCTTGTGACTGCCTGTGACCTGGGTTTGAGGGATCTGATGTCCCCACACTGCCCTTCATGTGTTCAATCCCCCCCCTCTCTTAAATCTTGGAAAAAGGTTCTGAAAAATTATAAATTAATTGTATCCCCTTTTGTATTTCCTAACTTTTTATAACAGGCGTGTGTCATCCTCATAAGGAGAAAAAAATCAACAGAAGTCTTTAAGAACTGCTAGCTCAACACCATCAATGGGAACCACTTCCCCACTCGCTTCTGAAGCCAGAGTGGCTCCTGGCTGGCTGCAGGTGTTTTCATACAGGCTAACGAAATGTTGCTCTATTTTGTATAGCTGCTATGAGGGAAGCCCCGAGGAACTACAAGGAAATTTGATGTACCAGTGGGGCGAGCCCCACACCCCTGCAACATGTGATTCTCTTTAGAGATAGTATCTCATTATACACACAAGGTGGCCTTGAATGTAAGGTCCTACTTCTTGTGCCTTCAGAGCGCTGGGGCTTGAAAGGTGTACTAGCGCACATGACTCAAATTAAATCTGTCATCACGGGGAACATCCTTAAATTGTATGTATCTAACTGGTTCGTCATGATCCATTGTACCTGGAAATAGGTAATGGAGGATGTGGTAAATGTTTGTTTAATGACTGAGTATGCCTATGTCTATCTATCTGTCTACCAATCTATCCACCCACCCATCAGTCCATGCCAATGTAGGCTCATATCCCCCGGAATGGCCTCAAACTTGCCCACTAGGAAAGGATCAGGTTTTCCCTGATCCTTCTGCTTCACCCTCCTGAATGCTCTGGGATTACAGGTATGTGCCACCATATCTGGGTCCCACCTGTTGTACCGGCAGTGATGTCCCCTGCCCTGGGTGTGGCTTGTCTGTTTGGGGTGAGCCCTCTGAGTTCTGACTCACCGACAGAGGCAGGATAAGCGGCACTCCAGGGAGAAGGTTCCTCGGCGAAGACCGGTAGTTAGTCAGAACCTTGAACTCAAAGCCAACTTTTCCAATGTTTTTCAGTGTGATTTCACGTTCTGTGACATGGTCAAACAGCTGGAGAGAGGATGAGAAGAAGGACGGTTACTTGTATGTGGGATTCTGCTATCAGCCTGACAAAGGGGGTCAACATACCACCCCAAAATGTCCTATATTTCATAAGATGCTGGTCAACCCACATTCAAGCAACAGAAAAGCATCTCCCCGGAGAATCTAAATTTTCTAAAATAAGAGGACTTGTTTCTGATTTGATCCTATTTAAAACACAATATTTAAATTTAGAACGTTCTAGAATTAATTTTCCCATTGATACCGGGGAGTCATAGGTATAACATGCCGGTTGATATTTGCTAGCATACTTCATGAGCTCATATGGTAGGCTTAACATCCCCGAACTGAGGCCTACTTTAGGGGTTCCAAGGACAAACCAGGGCAAAACTAGCTGTCTTAGGTAGGATCAGGTCCTTTTAGGGAGGCATAGCTGTAGAGATGAATTGAAACCAGTTTATCAGAAGACCCTGGAGGTGAAGAAGAAAACCATTCTGTTTGGATAACAAGCAGCAGAGAAGACAGCAGTCAGTGTTGGATGACTGAATGCAGATGCAGTCTTCAACCTACACACATATCTGCACATACAATTCAATAATTTCTACTTGCTGTGTAACAGGGACCAAATGAGGTAAAAATTGCTAAGAAGTACAGTCTCTGAGTACACAACACACAGAGGATCAGCTGACGGCTACCCCTACCCCAGGAAGAAAGCGTGTGTGTCTGAGACGTGCCAAGTGGAGGCAGGGAGGAGGTAAGCTTCTGGAAGGAGCTGAGCTGTGACTGACTGGAGGAACAAGTCTGAGGTGGCAGAGCAGGACATGAGGAGAACAGTGCACGAGAAAGTGTGGAGGCAGAGAGGGCTGGGGGCATGAGAGGCAGTGGGTTAACCCGATTGGCCACAACTAAATTGATGGCTTATAGTGGGGGGACTATGGTCAACTCAATGTCTGTGTATGGAACATCTGTTAAAAGAAGTGTTTAACAGCTGGGCGTGGTGGTACACTCCTTTAATCCCAGCAAACAGGCAGCAGAGGCAGGTAGGACTCTATGAGTTTGAGGCTAGCCTGGTCTACATGATGAGTGCCAGGGATATACAGAGAGACCCCATTTAAAAAACCTCAAATTGCCCCCAAGTAAAACCACAGAAGAAGAGGGCTTAACAATGGGGATCCCACAGACACCCCCCCACCCCAAATGTTACAGGCTATTGCCAATATTATAGGTCACCTTCCAGGACTTGACAGTAAGACCCTATTGTCAAAGATACCACACATTTGGAACATGAAGAGATTCAGCTGGTGCTCTACTGGGAGTTGCGTCCCTGCTGGATAACCTAGCTTTCGTGCTGCTGGGAGGTGCTATGGGAGCTACTGGGGAGAAGAGTGATCAACAGTCTCACCTAGCTGTGGGTCCCATGAACTACAAGGACCTGCCTGGTACAGCAGGGACATAAATGTTATAGGCATAGCAAACTACTTCTTGATTGGCTATACGGTCCACCCCATAAGATGGCATGTACACCTGTCACTGAGGCCAAGACCTGTGGCTACATAAGTCATGAGCCCCGGGGGGAAAGTCTAGGACTACACTAATTCTGCTAAAATGACATACTATTAGAACGACTTCTAATAACTTAATGCCATTTATTAGTGCATCTCCCAACCCTCATGAGCGAAGCTTGCTTCTGTAATAGATGGTGACGGCACAGAGACCCGATCAACGGGTAGAGAGCAGAGACTTCAGACTGCTCGGCTCTCAATGAGATGTCTACGCCATGCCTCTCCTCTCAAGGCTCGGGGAAGTGGCAGAGGGGGACATACGGGTGGCAAGAGCCAGATGTGGTGGGTAAACTATCTTCCAGATGCAGCTGGACAGCTGCATGGAGGGAGGGAGTAGACATAGAGTCCCAGCCCCGCCCAGGAGCTACTGGTATTTGCTGCTGGAGAGTGACCGTTCTCTTCAATGGTGTGACACCTGCTACTAATTCCACACTCAGGAATAGCCAGCCGATACAAACAGGGCTTGATGGGGAGGGAGAATGAAGAGCCAGACAGAACAAGGTGGGTAGGAGGTTGAGAGGGGGATCTGAGAGTGGTGAATAGGATTAAAATACACTGTGTGAAATTTTCTAAGAATAAAACCATCTAAAAAAAGATTTAAAAAAAAGGCTTAGGACATCCTCGGTAAGTGATCTAATTGGTGCTAGAGAAGGGAACTCATGGTGACTGTCACTACCAGGGCAAAGCACTGACTGGTGGTGGGATGGCCTCGCTGCCCATCCTCATCTTAAGGATGAGGGATGCTGGAGCCTGGAGGGGTGAGGAGATGCTCCTAACATGACAGTAGGAATCCAGACAGGATAAAAACAACAATAACAACAACAACAAATGAAAACAAAACAAAAGAGAAATGTGCTCTTTTCTCAATACTGTGTTGCTGGGGTGAACTGCCCTGGGAATGATGGGCTTTTGAAAAAATAAAACCCCAGGCCAATGCTGGGCCCGCTGAATCAGACCCCAGGTCCTCTATGTACCACAGTGGGAGCAGAATGCTGTAGTATTTAGGCATGGCAGCCAGGTGTCATTGTGCATGCATGTAATCCCAGCACTTGGGAGCTGTAGGTGGGAAGATCAGGGGTTTGAGGTCGTCCCTTGGCTACGGTAGTGGGGTTTGAGGTAAGCCGGGGCTGCAGGAGACCCTGTCTTTAAAAATCAGAAATAAAACCATCGGAACAACTTAGGTACGGCCTGTGGTGGGACTGGAGTGACTCAGAGTGGGACTGAGGTGGGTAACTTGGAAATGCTGCACGCTGCAGGTATGTGGGGTGTGTGGGAGAGAGCAGCAAGAACGCCTTGGAGCCTGTCAACGGAGGGGTGTGAGAAACTAGTGCTGATGAGAGACACAGAACCGGAAAGTGAGCTGATGCTTAACTGGAGGATGCATCCAGAAGAACCAGTGAAAAGGACCACAAACGGGGGACTGGGGCAGGGAAGCTGAATACAGATGAAGGGCTGGAATCATGAGGACCACAAGCCATGTTTAAGGCAAACCCAGAAAACCCCCACCTGATGCCGGCAGTACCTGCAATCCATAGTTAATGTCCTTCGTGTCAAAGGAGTAGTTGACCAGGGATGCCTCCCCCTTCAGGAGTATTTCATAGGTGGGCCCTCCTTCCACTTCGCACAGAGCCTTGGCCCGGGCGATGATGTCACAGTGTCCATAGAAGGTAAAGGAGATCTGATGGCTGCTGTATGGCCGCACGACTCCGTAGAGGGGCAAAATGTCAAATACCTGCAGAGAGAGGGGGCCAGCTATCAGGATGACGGGTCTGTGGCGAATGAGTTAGACTTCATAGGTGGGCAGACTCATTCTTGACTTTTGACTCTCGAGCACGCGTGTGTGAAGGGGACAGTGGAAACGCTCTGGGTAGATGTCAGTTTCCAATATGGAGAAGGTGCCTGGAAGCGTCAGTGCTGGGTGATTTAGGACCTTGGGGTTACCACTTACTTCTTCTATCCCAATAGAAAGCATCTCATCCTGTTCGTAGATCCACAGGCATTCTGGGTAGTCCGGCTGGCTCTGGCTTCTTTCTGTTCCTGCGGAACTGTATTTTATTGCCTGGAAATGAAAGAGGGAAGAGAAGCTATCAAGCACATGTCACGGCTCATCATTGATGCACACCTCTCCTTCCTTGCAAGAAAAAGGAAACACAGCAACTATTGCTGTAAGGATGGAGCATATAGGGGATGGAGAGAGAGCTCAGTGGCTAAGAGCAGGTACTGCTATTGCAAAAGACCCAGTTTGGCCCCCAGCACCCTTGCTGAGTGGCTCAGAGGCATCCGTAACTCCAGCTTGAGTGGATCTGGCTCCCTCTTCTGGCCACCATGGGTACTGCATCCATATGCATCCGCCCTCCCCAACACAAGAATATATAATTGAAATTACGTTTTTTAAAACCTGGACAGTCTTCCCCCTACGATGACACTTGGACAATGCTCAAAATGTACATATATGGATAGTTATAGCAGAGTCATTTTAACAGGGTAGTTCTGAGAGCAAGCTGTCTGCCCATAGAAATCACACATTTTAAAAAACGTGTGCACAACACCTCTATACACAGAGGATGACTCAATGTGTGTATTTGTGGACCAGGAACAATGCATAAACATGTTCTTGAGAGAAAAGGTGTGTTTCATTCATGAGAGATTACAGAGGCCTCATGTGAGTCACACTCTGAAGGCATGAGTAGGTGTAAATTCATTCTGAGGTCTAAGTGTGCAAAACCGTTATCTGTGTGTGAGACTGCTAAGAATTTCAGTAGTGTTTTCTTATGAATGGTGGGAGTCAAAGGAGTTTTGTCTGATATTTCTGTATTGCACGGATTTTCCACGGTGGGCATCTCTGAAGATGGACATTGATGAATAATCAGAAGATAAACGTGTGAAATGAAAAGGCAGGGAAAGATCTAAGGAAAGAAATTACAATCAATTAATAGTTTATAGTATTTGTGTATGTATATACATCTCTGTCCTGTGCGTATATGTCTGTCTACACCTCATGTGGTGGAACAACCTTCACAAATGAGTATCATTTAAAGTATTAAAAGTAGCTGACACGTATTTGTGATACAAAGTTAAAATATTAAAAAGGGCATACGGTTAAAAAAAATAATACTTCTAGCAATGTTCCTTAGTCTTCAGCTGTAGACAGGTAACCACTGTTTGGTGTTTTGATAGATTCCATCTGATTATTTTCTTCATTTGATGAACTTTTGAAAACTTATTTTAAAATATCTTTATGTGTATATGTGTGCATTTGAGAGTGGGTAAGCACACATAACTCCGTGTCCATGGAGGCTGGAAGACAGTGCTAGATGCTCTGCAGCTGGAGTTACAGGTGGTTGTGAACCTCCAGATGTGGATGCTGGGCATGTCCTCTGGAAGAGCAGGAAGTGCTCTTAACTGATGCTCCTGTCTTTACTTCACTAATACTTACAGAAGACATACCATGGACTAGTTCCAGGTACTAGAGATAAAATGGTGAACAGAACAGGAAAAGGAAAACCTCTGCCCTCATGACCCTGGCGCTTCTTAGCTATTTTATGCATAAGCACACACACACACACACACACACACACACAGCACCACCACCACCATTTAAAAGACACAGAGACTGCGGAGTCTGCCAGCTGGACTGCTTGACACCTGTATCCCCTCACTGAAGTGGGAAAGGACAGTGGTTCCTGCCAACAGAGACAATGGGGGAAAAGCTTACAAGTATGGAAAGTGTATTAGGTGCTCAGTAAATTAGCTGTTGGGGTTGGAGAGATGACGGCTCAGTACGAGCCATGGCTGTTCTTACAGGGATCTAGGTTCTATTCCCAGCACCCATCAGACTGCTCATTACCATTTGACCAGTTCTAGAGAATCTGATGCCCTCTTCTGGCCTCTGTGGGCACTGCATACACATGGTGCACATTTGCACATGCAGGCAAAATTCATGTACACACACACACAAAATATTAAAAAGTAACCACTAGTAGTTGTTTTTATCTACTTCTGCCTTGACAGGAATGGTAGCACACTATGTGCTCCCTCTCTTTTACATAGCACTTTTAACTTAATATTTCAGAGATTATACCAAACTGGTAAAGAACCTATTTGCTTTTTATGATAGAATTCCCACAGCACTGCCTTGTGCAGATGTAATTTGGTTTAGTCAGTTAATCTCCTGTTGGCAGAATTGTTGTTTCTGAAACGTTCGTGCTCTTACAAACAAAGCTATGATGTAGGCTAGTTATGGCTTCGTATAAACACAGAGTCATATCTAGAGAATCATTTAGAAGAGGAAGTATGCATTTTAAATATTTTAAATACACCTGCCAAGTTATGTGTCAAAGAGGCTACACTAATTTGCTCCCCTGTCTGTATGTATGAAAATCTCTGCTCATGCCCATTTTTTTTTTTTTTTTGCCACAACTCAGTCCAGGCTTGGACATATAGTAATTTGTTTAGCATTTTTTTTTCAATTTCCTTTTTCCCCCTATTTCTAAGGTATAAGAAAAAAATATCTTTCTAGTGGAGAACTCTGTGTCTCCAGTGTTTTATTCAGTCTATCATCCTAGAGGAAGTATTTAAGGGTGTATATAGTGTATAAGTGTGTGTGTGTGGGGGGCTACAGGTGCTTGTGTGTATGGGAGTGTGCATGTGTGTGTATATATGTATTGTATACAGATGTGAGAACAGGTGCTTGCGCACACGTGTATACATGTATGTGCAGGTTAAATGTCAATATTTACATCTTGCTCATTCTCTACCTTATCTGTTAGAGGCGGAATCGCTCACTGACCCTGGAGCTCAGCGATTCCGCTAGACTGTGAGGCTCTACCTGTCTCCACACACACGCCGTCAGTGCTGCGTTTACTGATGTGTAACCTAGAGAACAGCCTTCACACGGATGCTGGAGATCTGAACTCACATACTCACACTTGCATAACAGCCACTGAGTCACTTCCCTAGCTCAGGACTGTGAATGAACCTTGGCGTATACTACGTTATTCCTGAGGAAGATACTTCTCCGTTAGCGGCCCTTATGCTGGGAGTGGGAAGAACACATGACCACCCTGGCCTGGAGATCATCGGTTTTTCACTTTTTGGAAATCTGTGTCCTGAGGTATCCTGGCCTCTCCCTGAGGTGCTCACTCTGGAGAGGAGCGACCTGGACAAAGCTCCCAGGCCTCACGCCAGCTCCCTCCCAGTGCTGCACACGGCACTCTGCTCCTGGCTCCTCTCTGATTTGGAAAGGATCTTTCCCTCGCTAACCCCGCCCAGGAGCAAAGGAATCGTACTTCTGAGACCATAGTGGACGTCGCGGGCTTTTTGATTTCTTCAGGTCCAGCTTCATCGTCCATAAGGATTGTCCTGAGGAGTTTAAGGGAATATGAGAATCACTGCGTTGGTAGCTGTCACCACCAGTCCAGCTGCGACTGTGCCCAACCCCACTTTTCTCTTCCTCTCTGTCATATCCCACAATAAGTAGAGTACTGTTTAAAGGACACTTTCTCTAAGAGGTCAGCTGGCACTGCTCAACTGTCCTCTGCCTTCACATGTATAGAGTGGGCCAGTCTCCCAGTGGCCACCCTTGCCTGGGGCACCAAGTTCGTGTCCAACTTACAACACATGCTGGGAAGCACGGGCGATTCTTCAGACCGTTTGGATGCATCCTCCATGCTCAGTGTTCAAGGTTATAATGTTTGACCTTGTTTTTGAGACTAGGTATCACTATGTAGCCCAGGTTGGCCTCAAACTCATAATCCTCCTGCCTCAGGCTCCTGAGCACTGGCATGACAGGCATGTGCCACCATACCTAACTTAATTTCCTGGTGTTTGATGGATGGATAATGTTACTGTCTGCTTTCTACCTTGAGTCCCATCCTGTTTGCATAGCTTTGCCCTGTGAGGGGAGTAAAGGGAAGGAACTCAGTGCCCCGGGGGTTAAGAACTCTGTCCCCCATCTGAGAGCAGAGACGGTTCTCAGCTCTTTGACTCAGGCCCAGTGGTGGGCCAAACTCATAGAATCCCCTCACGTAACTGTTGGCTAGTGTATGGCTGAGCGGACAGGCGAGGGATGGAGGTTGAGGGCGTCATAAGCTCACTGAGAGGAAAGAACACTGCTAGGGACAAGCCCACACGCTTTTGCCTCCTTACTTGATGGAATCACTGAAGTCCATCTCAGTGTACTCTGGCATTGGTGGGGCCGCTAGAGAGCTGGCAGTGACCGAAGTTGCTGGGATAGACTCCATCTGGGACAAGAAGGCGCTGTAGGGCTTCATACATGGTGCGAACCTACCAAGACAAAGAGGCGCTGTATATTACAGATTGTTGGCTCCTGGGCTTAGATTTTCTAAGGCCATTCTTGTATCCTACCCTGGAAAGACCGAAGGACAGCCTTGTGCCCTCCCTTGGACTTGCATCCTTCACATCTCAGGAGTCTCAATCCTCAGATTTTTCAGAGATCGCCCATCTCGGCCTGGATTCAGAATCTCCCCTCTGAGCATACACAGACTCCTGGGATGCCCCTCTCCCATTTTCCCTCTCATTCCTGGCTGACTGTGAGCTCCCCAGCTACCACAGGACTTGTTTCTTTTCTTTTTTCTTTCTTTCTTTCTTTTTTTTTTTTGTTTGTTTTTTCAAGACAGGGTTTTTCTGTATAGCCCTGGGCTGTCCTGGAACTCACTCTGTAGACTAGGCTGGCCTTGAACTCAGAAATCTGCCTGTCTCTGCCTCCCAAGTGCTGGGATTAAAGGCGTGCACCACCACCGCCCGGCCCAGGACTTGTTTCTTACAGGGTACCAGATACAGTATATCGACTGAACTATACAGCCAACCCTACATAGGAACGAATGAGGATCTGCTCCCAGAGAAGCAGAAAGCAGAGCTGAGATTAGAGTGGGGTATGTGAAGCACTCCCTGTTGGGATCCTAAAAAAAGGAGAAGAAGAAGAAGGAGGAGGAGGAAGAAGAGGAGGAGGAGAAAAAGAAGAAAGAAAGAATAAGCAAACAAGATCCTCAGCACCTTGCTTGACACATCCCAATGCTGGCCCCATTGGTGAGATTGGCTGTCACTCAGGTTCTGAGTGGGGCGGCTCAGGGGAAGTCAGGTGGCTGCACTGGCTGGCACCTGAGCCAGCCCATAGGCTCAGGTTTCACTCATTAGATTAGAAAAGCCTTTGGCTGTGGTCAAGGTCAGGGCCAAGGTGGTAGGCTCGCCCACAATCCTCTTTTCTATCTGGGCACAGGTGACTTTGCTCTGGACTCCTCCCCTTCTTCCCCTGTATCTTGCTGAAAGTTTCAGTCCAGTTCACTTATTTAATAATTCGGGTCCCGTTTGAAGTCAGCAGAAGCTCTTGGCAGGGACCTCTCTTTCCTCTGGAGAGGGAAAGTCTCCCTGGCTCACCACAGCTCCTCATTCAAGTTTCGGGATGGTGTCCACTTCCTGTGAGGCTGGGAGTGCTGTTTCCTGAACCTCAGACACCCCGTTACCTCCTGATTTCTGCCTACTCAGTATTACCCAATAAAGTGATTTTATGAAGGCGTGGTCAACTTGCCAAATTAACCCATCAGCATACCATTTGATGAAATTTTACAGATACCCAAGTATCTACTGCCATGTTTGTAGACAGACTGCTCCTACCGTTCCCTTAAAAATTACGTATCATCCTTGTGGATTTGTGCTTTATGGCACAGTGGATAAGTTTCACCCACAGCTTCATAGAACTGGAGCCTGACATCGGTACTGACTGATTCTGACTTCTTGGGTTCAACATAAACATTTTAATGTAAGTATTGTTACATGGAACAGTATTCTCTATAAAAACCAAGTAGTTCTCCGTAATATGGCTACTCCTTGATCTTCTTGTTGATGGACATCCAACCAAGCCTTGGGATTCTGTTCATAAAAGTTGCAATGAGCTTTTGTGTATAAGCTTTTATGTGGACACATGCTTATTCTCTGCTTTGATTTGGATCTGGTATGTTCCCCCAAAAGGCTCATGTATTCGAGCTTAATCTGCTGCTTGGTGCTATTCACAGGTGGTGGGAGTTTTTGGAGGCAAGGCCTTTAGGTCCCTGGGGATATTGCATTAAAGGACATAGTATACCGCTGCTTCTTCTTCTGCTCTTTGCTCTCCGGCTCACAATGAGGTGAACGGTTTTACTCTGTTTTATATTCCTACCATGATGTATTGCTTTGTCACAGGCCCAAAGGAAACAAGACAAACCAACGTATGGACCGAAGCCTGAACAGCTGTGAGCTGAAGTAAACCTTTCGCTTTATGACTGGCTCAGGTGTCCACTATTAGTAATGGAAACCTGAGTCACTCATTCTTATGGGACAAATTCCCTTGTAGGGAACTGCTGTATTACATGACCCATGCATGTTCAACATTAAAGGCCACTGAGAACAGTCACACTTGGCATTTGGATTAATCTAGGCCATTCACTGCTTTCGTGGTGGCAGCTCCTACGTTATCATTAGTAGGCTTATTTTAAGGGAATGTATTTATATGATCACTACAAATGGAATCCTGATCTTCATTCATTTCAAAAACTCAACAGGGGGAAAAAATCAATGCTATTTATCTGCCTAATAAAGGCTCGGAGCAGAGTGTTGCCTGCTGTTTTATGAAGGAGGACCGATTTACTTCTCCTTGAGGAAACCTGGAGCTGGCATCATCTGTAACTGGGCTCACTACAGAACCATGAGCACTGGGAGGGGCAGGGTCTCCTCGGCCCTGCAGCACAAAGGCTATTACTACACAGAGACCAAGTGCAGTGGATGTTTGATTAGCTGGCTGGCTGGCAGGGTAGGCAGTCAAATGAGAGCAGGTGAGCAGTGTGCTGTGGTCACACTCCCACCTAGGATGGTCTGAGCTCTCTTGAGCTTCCACTGGGCTTGCTCTAGATCAGATGCGTTAGTTGACTCTGACTTCTCGGCAGAGCCTCGCTGTTGGAGGGGGTGGGAGAGATATAAGAAAATCTGAGAAACTTGATACAATAAAGACTCCTGGCTCCATCCTTGGGAAGATTCAGGTCTTGGGTAGGGAGGGCCCAGGACTTGGTTTTAATTCATCCCAGACGCTTCAAGTGATAAGCAGCCACCGTGGGTGGGAAGTCACTGTGGGTAGCTCAGGACAGAGCTGATAATTAATGTGAGGTTAACACTGTAGCCCTTACCGGCTAGGGACAGTGAAAAACAGTGAAGGCGATTCTGAGAACTTATTAGATCACCACAGGTCGGTGAGGATGCCTGAGGGGGACCCTCTGCTGGGCCATTGTGCATATGATAGCAATCTCTCATCTAACATTGGCACCCCTACTCCCCAATGACTTCTAGATTAAAAAAGAGAGCATGTGGGGATGTCTGTCAAGGAAGAACACAGCTGTGGAGTGTCTGCGCACCCGGGAAAAACAACACCTCAACTGGGAAGCAAGAGGTCTCTGGGAACAAACAAGAGAGTTGCAATGAGACCTTAAACAGAACTTCAACTTGTTAAAACCTGATGCTCCCTCACCCCCATTCAAGCCCAACGTTGGTTCGGCCTCCCCCCACCCCCCCGAAATTCATTTTCCCTTCAGGTATAGATCAGATTCATTTCCTCTTAGACACAGATGATTACCTTCCTGTCCAGTTGGCTCTCACGGGATTGGATCCCGTTATTTTTAAAAAGAGAGTGGGCAGCAATCAAAGAAAATCAATATTGCTCCAATTCTAGAAGACTCACTGGAGACGCCAGGAAAGGACACTCCTTGGGCTGCGACAGCGGCTTCTGAATGTCAAACACAGGCTGATGAGCAGAACCAGGCAGGCTCAAGGGGCCCCTCTTCGTGTTTTGTTTTCAACACCGGGATAAGGATCAATACAAACCTTTGTGTTATACACAGTAAAAACAAAACAACAACAAAGTCCACCACTCTCATTTTCTGTCCCCCTCTCTGCAGCAAGCTGTACCATGACAAAACAAAAGACCAAGAACTAGCTTGTGCTTTAGCTGAATGTTGGCGTTCTCGGGACATCTGAAGACCGGAAGGTGGAAGTCACATACACTCAGGCCTGGGCAGTGAGGTCCAGGCGGGGGGGACAGGTTAGCTTTGCAGTGGACACAGTGACTGCCGATTTGCTTATTCATTACATTTGGGTTCTGGAAGTGTCCCTTATTGAGGGTCAGAACAGTCTCTGACTTTATGTGAGGGGCCTGCAGATGGGCTTTATCTGGCTGGACAAAGACAATCAGCATGTGTTATTTTCCGAATGAATGCTGTAGATGCTGATGGGACTATGTCTAGATCACCCTGCTAGGAGGATGTGCTCATTGCCAGACACTGTGGGTGTTGGGAGCACCTTTCTCTGGAACATTGCCCTGCCCTGACAGAAACTGCCTCACACACCAAGGATTTCTCAGGAGGGTATCACTTCCTGTAGAAAGGGCTCACAGATAGGCAGAGGACTGGTTGACGGGTGGGAGGCTCTAAGAGCCCACCCTCCTCAGCTGTGAGAGGGATAAACTCTGGTGACTCCAGGGCTTCCTGTGGGATGGGACTGAGGTCAGAGTTACTTTTGCAACTGCAGCTCCAGTTTCCCCTTCTTTCTCTCTGGCTTCCCTCGATGTTCCTCCTGAGGCTTTTTCCTCAATGCAGCAGCAACTGTTCCAGCCTTGGCATGGAGGGAACCTCTGCACAGTTCCAGAGAGGAGAGATGCTGGCTTCCAGCAACCCTAAGGCCAGCGGGTCAGAGAGAGAGGACATAGAGGTGGCTATAACTGAGCACATACTGCTCTGAGGAAGCTCTTCATGGCCAGGCTTCCTAGTCTTGCCCTTCAGCCCTGAGCCTTCCCGTTCTCCACACCCCTCATGTGCTCAGTTCTCAGTGAAACTCTCCAAGTACCAAGAAGGATCTTTCTCAAGGTTTAGCCCATGGAACACGCTCTCTCTCTGCCTAAGGCAACTCTATGTCTCTATTCAGTCCACATCGATGTGACTTTTAAGCCTTAGCTTTGCTGTTTTCAATGGGGGCATGGTTCCTTGACCCCGAGACCGTGCTATGGGGTCACGTTCCTGCTTCCATGGACCGTGCATTGTGACCCACTCAGCAGCCAGGCCTGTCTCTACCGCCACTGTCCCTAGCAAGTGATGCTGTATCAAGTTTCAGGATGACACTCACTCCACATTTATTGAATAAGGAATTCTATCTGGAAGTCCCGTGAGGCTGGAGATGGCTCAGCAGCTAGAGAACTTGCTGTGTAAATGTGAAGACCAGAATGCAGACCCCCAGAACCCCTGTGAATGCTGGCGGGGTGGCGATGCTTGCCTCAAGAAGTAAGGAAGGTAGTGACAGACTTCTTCAGGTGTCCTCTGGCTTCCCTGTGCACATACATACATGCAGATGACCACACATAGACACAGCACACATACACACAGAATCTTGCTTTGGCTAAGCGTGGCATCGGATGGTATAAGAATGACCACAGTGATCTCTCCCAGTCCTGTAAGCACAGATCTTTGCAAGACAATGTTGCCTCCCCCACACCCATCATCAAGTAGGGTATTTCCTTCAGACCCCAGACCAGGTCTTGGCTTCTCTGGCCAATGATACTGTGTTAGAAAAGCTGATGTAAACAACTCCTGTTTACATCATATTAGCCCATCCTGTTAGCCCATGGAACACGCTCTCTCTCTGCCTAAGGCAACTATTAGCGCCATGCTTAATATATATTTATTATCTCATTGCCATGTTTAATATATATTTATTATCTCATAGGGTTATAAAATGATTTCTCTTCTTTCTCTTGTTCCTCATTACCTCGTTTTGAATAGCTTTCCCTCATTCCTTTCCTTTCTTTTATTTCCCTTCCCTCTTCCCTCCATCCTCCTGTCTCCCTTCCCTCTCCCTCCCTCCCTTCCTCCGCTGAATCCCTGTGTCACTATCTGCTGTTCCTTCCTGTTTCAAAAGGGAACAGATGAAAACCACTGCTTTCAGCTATACTACTAGAAGCCACTAAACTCAAAGTCCCTGCAAGGCTTCCGCACTTACTGCCTGGATGTGAGGTCTGCCTCCCTTGGAAAGCAAATGATAGAAGCAGACTCGGCTGCTGGAACCTTCCCTGCTAGCGTTCATTCTAGCTGTGCCACACGAGGAGGGGAAGCCAACCGCAGACACCATCGTTACGGGAAAGCAGCCTGCCTCAGCCATCTGAGCACTGTGCCCTCTGATGTCATTGTACCCTTTGATGTCACCGTGTTTCCAGTGCTTCCACCGGGGCCGTGTGTGCCAAGGGGAAGGCGTTGGGAGCTAAGGAGCTGAAGCTCAGACCTCTCAGGTCCTAAGATGGAACCACTCAGGAGGGGCTCTTACAAGTGACTGTCCTTTGTCCTTTGTCCTGTGGATCTTAAAAGACCTAGGCCCGAGATACAACAGGAGAGATTGGGTTTACTTGGCACTGGGCTGTTTGAAAGCTCCAGCCATGATTTCAGTGTGCATTCAAGGCTGAGAGGCCATGATCTCACCACCATAGGGAGAAAGTCGCAAAGAAGGTATCAGGAAGGTAAAAGTACCAGTGAGAGCCTACATTTGGTCACTGCAGCCAACGCTGTTCACCAGCATCCTGCCAGGTACTTACTTAGCAAATACTGCCCAATTTGATCTCCACACCAGGATACCACAAGCCCTGTCACCTTTCAGATGTCAAAACAGAGGCAAGCAATTTGCTGAGCTGTGCTAGTCTGATCCCAAAGCTCACACCCTTCACAGTTTTGCTGGCAACCCTCCTGAGCCACTGGTGTGAGTGTTCCTGGATTACTTCTGGCCAGGCCACTCTCTTGGTGGCAAGTCACAAAACAGGCCTTCCCATGTCAAAAGCCACCACAATCCCCCCACACAAGGAACTTGTAATGAGTCATCCTGGGCTTTCTCTTGTAATCTAAGGAAAAGAAGACATCAGTGACCTGGCCCTTGAAGAGATATCTTGGGCGGTTAGCTCTGAGGGGAGTAAGAGAAGACAGTTAACAGAATCTACCTTGAAGCTCTCTAGAGAGATTTCAGTGAGACTCGGCCATTTCTATGAAGCTCCAGAAGGTGTCCCCAGTGCTACACACTCTCGGAAGGGCCGCTGAGCAGGTAGACTGAAATCTCATGATATGATCAGCTTCAAAGCACTTGAAAAATACTTTCAGAACAGGAAGGCTTTAAAAGTCAGTTACTTTGAGTGTCTGGGTTCCCGTAGAGGTAGCTTACCTCGGCAGACTTTTAACTAATGTGAACATGTAGATGTATGAACTCCTTATGAATTCTATCTCTAAAGGAGCCAAGCAAACATAATCTGGCCTGGGATCGGAGCTGCTCAGATACTTTCCACTGGCTTCTTTAGAAGCTGGCCGAGCTCACAGTGAGTCTCCCCGAGGCTCATGTCCGTGGCTGATATTAAAGACACTCTGAAAAGGCTTTAAAAAGAGCGAACCTGTAACGAGGTGACCAGGAGTCTTTTATAACGACATGAAAGCAGGACAAAAAAAAAAAAGTTTTATAACCCTCAAAACTGAAATGAAAAAAAAAAAAACCAAAACAAAACAAACCACCCTTACTGGCTTCAGGAAACAGGAGTATATTGAGTTACAAATAGACCCAGCATCAGGACCCTTTTCATGTTCTACACCGAGAGGGGTAAAGGCCTCCCTGATCCGGGGACCTCCCACTGCTTGAAACCTTGGGTCTTGCAGGTGGATCACAAAGGCTGCAGGTTTGCTTCTGGAAGCTCAGATGTGAGTGATGTTTACAGTTCTCTCATGCTCTGAGGTGAAATCTGACCCCTGGTTTGGATCCCTCACAGCCAAGAGAGGAGGTGAGAGACGGGGCTATAGGAGGTCTGGGGCCTTCCCAGAGGGCTCTGAGGACATCAAAGCTAGACTGATGCATTTTTTTTCCTTTAACAGTTGGACTGCAATTTACTAATAACTGCATAGTTGTAACAGGAGTGATTGACATACATGTTAACACGTTTGCAGACAACTTGCGATCCCCCAGGAAGGAGAGAGTGGGGGAACTGCGGGTGGCAGTGAGAGCTGGTGGGGTGGGGTTGGTGAGGGATGGACGGAAGGAGAGATGACAGCAATCATAAAGTGATCATAGTTTCATAATTCAAAGCACCTAAGGTTGGCTTGGGGAGTTGATAGGACAGACACATTTATTCCATTGTTTTCTACTGTCTGTGACGGAATCAGTGACTGACCACAGAGGAAGAAGAGAAGGGTTAAGACGTGGCGCTGTCACGTTGAGAGGAAAGTACAGAGAGCATGAGGGTATGAGGAGCCAGAGGAAATTACCGATAGAGAGGAACAGATGGGAAGGCTGGTTCGGCAAAGCGGCAGATGCTGTTTTCTGGATATTAGAAAATGCTCTGCATATTTCCCATACACCAGGAGGGAGGGAGGTGAGCTAACGAGAGGCTGGGGGATGTCCAGGTGGTAAGGGTCTTGCCTTGCAAACAGGAGGGCTGGGGTTCAGATGCCCAGCAGCTATGTAAAAAGCCGGGTGTGGTGGCACAAGTCTGTGATCCCAGCACTAGGCAAGCACAGACAGGCAGATGCCTGAAGCTCACAGGCCAGCCAGCCATGCTGAGCTGATAGGCTCAGTGAGACAGCCTGCCTCGAAAAATTAGGTGAAAAGTAAGAGGACCACATCTGACCCTGATCTCCAGTCTGTACACGTATGCACATGTACATGTACACAGGCATGCACACGTGCACACAGGCATGTATTATGCATCCTACTCCCAACACAGAAATTGAGGATCAAAGGGAACCTGGGTGGTCCTGGGTGGGATTTGATGCAGGATGAGGATGTGGCCGGCCAGAAGGAAGATCGATCCAGGAAGCATGCTGGAGGAGAACTGTATTAACCAAGTAGGTCTTAGGAGGGAGAAACAGACCCGAGAAAGAGGTGACCCAAAGGCAGGCAGGCTGCAGAGCAGGGTGGGGCCTTGGGAATTTGCCCATCGGCTTGATGAGTCAGTTGCTCTTCAGTGTGGCTGAAACTCCCTCCAGACAGAATCAACTCCAAAGTGGCCATCAATGTAAACTTCCTCCAGTCGAGTCTGAGCTGGCCCCATCTACCTCCCAATGGCATGTGGTGGTTGGGGCCCTGTCTCGGTTTATCCAATGTGGTGGGCTATGCAACAGCATCTTTTTCTTGATGACCAATGAGGTGGAATAGCTTTTGATTCTTCGTGCCTCACTCATATTTCAGCTTCAGTGAACTTCCTGGCTGCCCCATTCTCTCATTTCTAAATTTAATTCTGCCTTTTCCTCCAAAGCTATTCTTTATTATGTATACTAATCACTTGATGATAATAATATGCATGACAAAAGTTGCCCTCAGCTTGTGACCCGTCTTTGCGCCCCTTCTGTGTCTCTTTGATAAATAAATGCTCTCGAGTCTAATGCTGAATTTATGAATAGCTTCAGAAAGTCTTGTATCTTGAGACATTCTCCATTATTAAAGATTGCTATTCAATTTCTGACTTTTCCGGACTGTTGAAATTTAAAAATATTTGCACCTTCTCATTTACATTGCTGACCCCTGTGAAGTTTGAAATTATTTTCTTTATAGTGTAAATTTAGGAATACAGTTCGTGCTTTTCCTCTGTAGAACACATCACTCTGAGGACACTTCCTAAGCAGAGCCCCTCTGGTGTCCTTGGTTCAACGATTTCAGTTTTGTCATGGTTGTATGAACTTGCCATTCTTTTTCTTGGCTCTCTACCCCGTTTGCCTCTCTGTACACAAAGACACTCATTACCATCATGTTCTTAGACTTGAAGGGTCTTGGCTAGTCTCAAACTTTAGCACTTTGATATAAATTTTAAGATCTGACTGAAATTGCATTGTGGATATAGATAATTTTGGGGGAAATGACACTAAGTGGAGTCTTTAAAGTCAATGAAAAAGTCATACTCATCTTTATCTTTAGTGATTTAAAAAAAAAAAAGATTAGAGGCAAGTCTATTGGGAAGTTCCTCAAGGGCGAATTCACTGGCCTCAAGGATTGTGGCCAGGGGAGTTGCCATGGGGAGAGAAAGAGTGGAGAGAAGGGGAGAAGGGCACATGTGCAGAGAGAGAAGAAAAGGAGAAGAGAGACCATCTTTTGTGATTTTTAAAAAAATATTAAGTTTTTGTATGTCTGTACAGCCTCTCTCTTTCTCTCTCTCTCTTTTTCCCTTCTTCCCTCCCTTCCTCTCTCCTTCTCTCCTTTCCTCTTTCCATCTTCTCTCCACTCCCCGTATGTGTCTGTCTGTGCTCATCCACTAGCTATGGTATATACCTGTGAAGGTCAGAAGACAACTTATGAGACTTGATTCTCTGCTTCTACCATGTCGGGTTCTGGGAATTGAACTCAGGTTGTGCTTGGTGGCAAGGGCCTTTTATCTGCTGAGCCATCTTGCAGGCCCTGATATACCATTTTCTTAATGAGGAATTCTTTAATTCTTAATTTCTTTCCAGATACCATGCCTGGGCTCATTTTCCCTCTTCTTAAGGACAGCAGTGGATGGCTCTTTGCTGAGGGTTGGTGGAACACCCGGGGCAGTTTTGTTGGTAAAGCTTGTTTCTGCTGACTAGTTTATGGCTGCTTACACTTCTCTTAATTAAAGCCCTCCTGTAGCCTGTGACATTTTGAAACTAAATCAAACTTTCCAGCGAGGTTCACGGCCCCCTCCCTGGTATGCCTTATAGAGCTTTCTAGCTAAACAGCTTCCATTTTCTTGATGACGGGCTTCAGTGGTTACAGTCTTATTTTATTGATCGTTTCCTCCTTTGCGTAATGATTTTCAAAGTAAATACTGTCATAGGTCAGACTTGTCTCCCTGAACTTCTAACGTTGAGCTCCTAATTCATAGTAACTCAGAAAATGACAGTATTTAGAGATAGCATCTTGCCAGAGGCAATTAAGTCAAAGCAAAGCCCTAACCTAACATGGCTTGAATATTTCCAGGGAAGAGGAAATAGTCTAGGTGCCTGCAGAGGGAAGGTGTCCTGAAGATATGGGAAAGCTGGTGATCTGCCAGCCAAAAGAGTTGGGAAGTATATCCCTCCCTCAGGGTCTTCAGAGGGAACCAACCAGTCCCCCCCCCCAAAAAAAAATCCTTGGATCTTGTATGAAGCAGGACTGTGGTCAGTTGAGGGTGTGGCCATCGCTAAATGTATCCCATAGGACAGATACATTTAGGGGCTAATAGAGCCTTGTCCAGAGTTTGCAGAGCAGCAGGCATCATTTCTTCTCTCTGGAGCCAACTGTTCAGACATTGACCCCATCCTAGAGACTCTGAGCGTCCTCACAGGGTTTCTACACTGACTGATATTTGTAATGTGCAGAGTGAAGAGCAAAGTAATTTCAGACTGTAAAACACACTGTAGCTGTGGGTTTTTATGATACCTATCTGAATAAGCAAAGACTGTTCTCTCCCTCTCTCCTCTTCTCTTTCTTCCTCTCTCTTCCTCCCTCTCTCCCCCTCTCTTCCTCTCCTCCCCTCCCTCCCCCTCCCCTCTCTTCTTCCCCCTCCTCTCTCTGCCTATCACCTCCCTCCAAATCCCCTCCCATCCCAGTGTTCTCGTATTGGTGACTCGTCTGTGTTGCTTGGCCTTTATGGTCAAACCACAGCAATACTACTTCCTAAATAAGCTTCGTGTAAACATGCCTGATGGGGAGAGGGGATTCTATCATATCATCTTTAAATGGGCTCTTTGTGTGTCTTGGGTCCCATGCACAGTTTCCATGCTTGTCTTTGCACAGACCAGGATGAGTCTATCTTTGCATCCCCACAGCACATGGTACAATGTCTGGGCAGAGTCTCCACAGAAGGTGGCCTCTGTGTTGGGGAGTGACACACAGTCCAACTACCTGGGGTGGTTGTATGCCGTGTGAGAGCGTTGCCCAGCACATGGGAAGAAGTTCTATTTATAGCTTTTGGTCAGAATTCTGGAATCTTCCTCTCTCGGCTCCTAATATCTCCACATTGAGGGTTTGACTTCATTCAGCTGTCTACAGGAAATAGTTTTGACTCAAGACATTTTTCTTTGCACCCTGGAAAGCTGTTAAGAGAGCTTTTACTCATAATAGAGATATGAATTTATTCCTGCTGGACTGGTGGTCTTGCCTGTAACCTCAGAAGCAGGCATGCTGTATTTCACGGGAAAGATCAAAACTACAGAACCAGCAGATGTGACAGTGCCTTAGCAGCACCTAAGGCTTCATGGTGACAGAGCTGTTCTGGGTGTGTGTGTGTGTGGCATTGCCAGTGTCAGAAGGGCCTCCAGCTTGTTGTTTGTCATATCTCCAGAATACTGGTAAGGTGGTCTTGGCACACTGCAAGGAAGGGTCTTATACTCTTCCAAGCAGGTGGCATCTAATTTTAGAACTAGATGTCCATGTGGCATAGAACTGGTAAGGGGGAAACACAGTGGGTCTTGTCAGTCATTATGTAGGAAATCTTTGTTCTCTGCTGCCTGGCATCCATCCTCCCCTTCCTCAATCAGGTGCCTTCCATATCTTTCTATCCAGTTTGCAATTTGTTAAGGCAGCAATAGCAGAAGACTGTATTAGGAGTAGAGCCTTGCCCCTCATTCCCGTTGAGCTCATCTTTGAATTTCAAAATCCATTAACCTGCTCTAGTAACCAGCCAGAATTAGGCAGAAGGGACTGGAGGGGTATAAATACCACCATCAATTGTTGCCCAAGATAAGCTGGCCGCTGTTCTCTTTCCCTGTTGGGAAACCATTCATCCCTCCTCAGAGGTATCTTCCTAGAGCCCCTGGGCTGGCTGTTTATTACCGTGTCCAACCCAAGCAATTCTCTGGGAGGTAAAAGGAGTAGATACGCTTGCAGAAGCTTAAGGGGTCCTGAGAAGTGACACACTGGTAGGAAAAGAGGGATATTAATGGAAGGAACAGAAGCTTAAGTCGGCAAGAGGTCCCTGAAGCTCTCCAACTCCATGGGGCCTCTTTGTGTCCCAGAATGGCCTTCAGATTGATTTCAGGGGAAAATAGCACAAAGCTATTAATTGGGTGCTACTTCTGAAATGTGGCTTGTTATCAACATGATAAAGGTACCCTTTTATGAAGACATGGCTGGTAATGGCCAGCTTTAGCTGAATGTGTATGATGGGGGAAGACATTGCTCTGAAAGCACTCTGGGTACCAACTGACTCAGTACTCATCCAATCTCTGGATGCCTAAGGTTGTATGGGACAAGTGGGGCTGGAGGTATAGCTCAGTGGTCCAGCATGTCTTTTCCATACGTGAGGCTTAGAGTCAGCACTAGCATCACCACTCCATCCCAAACAACACATCACATTGATGCAGGGACCTAGTGCCAGTGTGACTCAGAGTTGGCTTTTAGCTGGCACACTGGATTGCTTTGTAGTCACTGAAGCCTAGGCATTACCCCTGAGGGATTCAATAAAGATGAAGTTGGGCCTTTGGACAGAAGAAAGAGCTGCTTCTCATCCTGGGTCTGGCTCATTTAACTGCAAAAGGATGTTGCGGAGGTCAAGGAAGCCACACGCTGACTATGGCCTACCCGTATTTTTGGCTAAGACTTGATGTAATGGTTGATCTTCCTTGATTTTTAGAATCAACCAGGAAACACACTTCCCAGTGTGTCAAGGAAGTGTTTCTCTTTCCTGGAAGAGGGAAGACTCACCCTGGTTGTGTCTGTCACCTGAATAAGTAGGAAAGAGGGAGAGCAGCAAGATGGCTGAGCAGATAAAGGTCCTTGCCGCCCGGCCTGACAACTTGAGTCTGGTTCTTGGGACCTCGGGGCAGAAGGAGAGAATGGCATCCTGCAAGTTGTCCTCTGATTTCCACATGTGTTCTCCATGGCATGTGGATGCCCAGACACGTGTGAGTTTATGCACACACATATACACGTACACATAATAAATTGATATAAGTTTTTTTTTTAAAGGCAAAAAGGAGAAGGTGAGCTTGGTACCGGCACTCGTCTCTTTCTGCTCTCTGATTTTAGATACAATCTGTCTAATCATTTTGGGCTTCTGCTTATTATACCTTTCCCACCATGATGGACTGTGGCCCTTTAAACTGTGAGCCAAGATAAACTCTTCCGCAGTCAAGTTGTTCCTGGGAGGTGTCTTGTAACAGCATGTACAAAATAAAGTAATCAGTATGGAAACTGGTATCAGGAGTAGGGTTGCTAATGTGATACATCTGACCATGAGGCCAAGGAATGTGTTAGAGAGTTGGATTCTCCGAAAAGAGGCCCCAAAGGACATGTTTGAAGCTGTGAGCATAAAGTCCATATTGCAGTGTAGATCCCAGGATGGTAGAGAAGGAAGCATTGTGGGATGCCAAGGAAACAGAAGACATGGAGGAGAGCTGGCCCAAGAAAGAGATGACATATACTGCAGTCAGTAGAACTAGAGGGATTGCCCAGGCCTTTGGAGCTCAGATGACATCATCATGAGCCCCAGACATTAGACATGGGGCTGTATGGTTTGTTGTTTGCAATGCTGGGTTTCAGTCTTATTTTGGGCTACTCTTTCCTTGTTATTTTCCCGTTCTTCCCCTTGTGAGTGGGAATGTTTATTAAATGCTATTGTATATTGGAAGCATGTAACCTATTTTTTTAAATTTTTATTTCATAGCATGGGCTCACAGTTAAGAGTTTGGCTTGAATCTCAGAAGAGACTTTGGACTTTGAACTTTAGGACAGTGTTGGGAGTGTTAAATACCAGGGACTGACTACATGTATTTGCATTATGAGACAAGTAAGAGACTTTGGTGGCTAGGGCTGGGATATTCTGATTTAAAGTAACGTGTTTCAGTATCACACTGAGAAGTAGTGTGGTGTTTAATCTTGCAATGGTTAATTTTTACTGTAAAATTCACTGGCTTTAGAATCATCCATGACACACATCTCTGGGTATGTTTGTGAGGGTAGTTCCAGAGGAGTTTAACTGAGGAGAGAAGACCCACAGTGTGGGTGGCATAGTCCTTTGGGCTAGGGTTATGTGACATGTGATAGCCCTATGGGCTAGGGTTCTAGACTGACCAATAAGGGAAAATGAAAAACACAGTTAGCAGCAGTAATCATCTCTCTTTGATTCTCAACTGAATGTGCATGTGACCTGCAGTTTCATAGGCCCAGTCACAATAGACTGTACCTCCTCCAAGTGTGAGCCAAGATAAACACTTCCTTCTTTAAGCTGCCTTTGTCACAGCACTGAGAAGATTCATATACCTTACTGTGGCCTTGCTGAGTTCAGCCTGGTATAAGGAGAGGGTTTTCTATGCCTTCCCAAGAGATGAGAGATTCTGAGTTTATCATCTGTCTGAGGGTTCTTTGGCTCCCCTACTTTTGGATTCTGTGGGGGAGGTTGTACTTGCTACAAGACCATAGAAGAGTGGAAGGGGCCCTTCGTGAGTCTAAAAACAGTTACTACAGTAGGAGAGCTCAGTATGTCTTAAGGACACATATGTTTTATGGAGAATACATATTGCTTTAATTACGAAACTTCCATTAGGACTAGAAATTACCCCCATTATAGGGGCTAAGCATTCAGGGCATGGGGTTATAAGGGTTAGACAGAACCTGGACTCCAACCAGCTTTGTCTGGCTCTGTAGATCAGGACCCCAAACACCATGAATTGAGTAAGTCTTAGAAAAGTTCTATTTTTCAAGCAAAAGAAATCGAGGTATGTTGGAGACAGAGAATCAGACTTCCCCTCTCCTGCCCGTTCACTGCACAGCCTCCCACCTCCTTCCCAACCTTATTGAGTGATTGGTGCTCACCCTGACAACTGACCGTGAGAACAATGTGCCCTGCTGCAGCGGCAAGCACTTGGTTCCTGTAGGCTCTCGTGTTTGATTTATTTGTAATCTAATTGGAAAATGAAAAGCCCAAGTGGTCTGTGGAGACTTCTCATGCCCCTGTGCTCTTAGCGCTGGCTCTGCTTTGTAGCTGCAAGACCGGGTAGAGCTGTACCCTGGTATGAACCCCTCCCCGCCCCCCAGTCTGCATCTCTAGTCTGGTCTTTTAAAAGCAAAGGACAATTCAAGGGCAGATATTTCCTCTATCCATCCTTATATGTCCCTCTGAAGCATCTTGTTTTGAAGGGACACGTCCAGTGATAGACTCACATATTACTATATGTATATGTAATGGGTTTTCATTATCCACATGCAATCTAGATTACTGTCATGGGATCAGCACATGTCTAACACAGTGACTGGCATTTCCTGATTCTGAGGACTTATTAACATACTTGTCCATTTTGCTTATTTGGTTTATTATTTATTTATTTATTTAAAATAACATCACCCATGATAATTGGTGTTGGTGTTGGTGATGGTGATGGTGTTGTTGTTGTTGGTGGTGGTGATGGTGGTGTTGGTGGTGTTGGTGTTGTTGTTGTTGGTGGTGGTGATGGTGGTGGTATTGGTGATGATGGTGGTGTTGTTGTTGGTGGTGGTGGTGATGGTGGTATTGGTGGTGGTGGTGATGGTGGTGGTGTGTGCGTGTGCACATGACTGTGGATGTGGAGGTCAGAGGACAACTTTCAGGACTTACTTCTCTCCTGTGTCACCTGGAGTTCAGGTTTGCTTGGTAAGCACTTTCTCCTGCCCTGAGCTCTCACCAAACCCTTTTTACTTTGTTCTTACGTGTGACCTGGGGGCTAACTTAGAAGGAAATGTCTTCTCAAATAAGAGAGATACTTTAAATGAGTAGGAATTACTTATAAAATCATGGACACACACCTGTACACATCTGCACACACACTCTACATACCCAGCGGGCGTCTAGGGACCTTCACACCTGTCTCTACAGGATAAAAAAATAAAGAAAGTTCATATTTGTGCTTCCAATTCTCTCACTAGCCACAAAGCTCATAAGAATTCTAACTGGAAAGGAAAGGTTAGCGTTGATATGTCTGATATAATGACCTTTAACCGGTGTTTTTATGTTTTTCTGATGGTGCACACAGAGACTTTCTGGAGGGCAGGTGGCATTTTTGGTTTTGTTATGTGACATTTATGCCATGAGCTTTTCTATTTGGCAGGTGCCAGGAAGCTGACAGACGAGATCCTTAAACAAGTTATGAAAAACCATCTTCCTCTCAACGCAATGACCAGGAGGGGATGCTGACTAGCTCAGGGTACTGCCAGGCTTTGGGGCTCCAGAGATACCAGGGAGGATGCACTGGCCAGCCTCATGGGGATTAAGAGCCGACTGGAAGGATGGATGCTGAGCTTTAAGTACAGGTGTGATGTACACTGAGAAAGTCAAGGTACCAGGGCTCACAGCATGGGCTCTGCCCTGGGGGGGAGCCTCAGAGGAGACTGCTCTGAGGGAGAACACTGAACAAAGACTTGAAGATTGACCAGGAGAGAGTTGGGAAGAGCTTTCAGCAGAGAGGGGGCAGTCACAAAGGAACAGCTCTGGATGTGGCAGGAGCTGGTAGTTAACAAACAGAAGATGCCATTGTGGTGTATATTGAGAGGAGACCATTTAGGAGGAATGCAGGGACCAGCCTGGGCCAAGGACCACTGAGTATCACCCCAAGTACCTTGTACTTGCTTCTAAAGAGCATAGGTAGTTTGCATCCTTACAGACGTAAGCGAGAGGAGACGCATGCTCTTTACTGGGACCCTGGGCGGAAATGAGACTGTGGCACACGTGTGGAGGCAGAGGGCCCAGGAAGGGCTGTCACAGCCACCCACATCACAGGTGATGGTGAAGAAAATAGTCAGAGCAGTGGAGAGGAACAAGACGCTTTTATAAGGTACAGCAGGTGGGTTGGATGTAGCAGGTGAGGTTTGGATGAAGGAGGACTATGGTCCTTCCTGGGAAATAGTGATGTCACTCACGGGCACAAGGAGCCCTGGAGGAGAGGGAGGGCAAGGAAGGAAGAAACAGGGGTGGGGGGATGACAAGAATTGACATGTGGTGTGATGGCCTTGAGTCACTTGGGAGACAGCCGAGAGACGACATCGAGAGTGCAGTGAAGTTAGAGCTGTAGTAGAGGGGGCCAGAGTCTCAGCAGCAGAGGCGACTGAAGCTATTAGGAGGCCCAGTCACTGAGAAGAGGGGGTGATTAATGGCACAGCTGAGAAGGAAAGGTAGAGCGGCGGGGAGACCAGCAGGGATATATGGAAAGGTTGACCAGAGACTGTTATCAAGTTATTGTTCTGGAAACTTCTGACTCTATCCCTCTCTTGATGGCAATGCACATCTCCACTACTCTAGACGTTTAAATGCTGGGTGGCACACCAAGCTGTTACACACAACGTCTTCCATTAATTTTTCCCATCCAAGGAAGGTCAAGCTCTCACCATGCTGCTGCTATGCTTTGCCTCTTCTGTGAACCCATTCTCTGCCTATGCCGGTTTTGTTTTTCAAGACCCTTTCTATCCTCAGTTTCCTCAGCCTCAGTGGTGCACAAGCCACGACTAGCAGCCCTTGGTGCCAAGTATATGGCCAGGACAGTGACGGCAAGCACATCATCCTCCTGGTTGGGAACAGGAAATGTGACTAGATTGGTCTGGTCAGAGTGAATCTTCCTCAGGGATTTAGAGTCTGGGAAAGCACAGTCCCCGGAATGCTGGGAGCCATTTGGAGACTGAGAGAAAAGCTGGCCTGTGAGTGAGGTCAATCCTTGATGGTGGGCGGAGCGGAAAGACAGAGAACTCATATGTGTTGATGGTGTTTTTACGAATTTGCCTTAAGCCAGGCTAGGGTTAGACCGATCCTGGCTCCGTCTTTTGAGTTCTGCTCAAGGTCCGGGTCTCTGTGACTTACAAGTGCAGCTTTACATCCATGTGTCTTCTAGGGTTTCCACATCTGTTTCCCTGACTAGCCTCAGGGGAGGGCCGGGTCTTGTTCATTCATGTTCACCTCCCTAACGTCACATCTGAATTTCTTATCAACTCTTTGATTGAATGAACAAATGAATTATAAGCAAAGACTCTATATTAAGACACAGGAAGATACTGGAGAGAGAAAGAAAATGGCTAAATATATGCTTGAGCCAATGAAAAATTAAATGTATCATATTCAGCACTGGCCAAGCACATTTTCAAAATGTCATTATTTTAATTATGGAAATGGCCTCTCAAAAAGTAAAAAATAAATAAGGCGTGCCCTTGCTCCCAGATGGAACTGGCTCATTTAGCTGTGCTACATCAGAATAATTTCACGAAATCTGGTATGCTGAGTGCGTTAGGTCAGGTTGGCTGATTCTTTCCATAATTATTTTAAATGTTCATCTACAGAATTTTATTCCAAACCCAAACAGTCCATGGCATTTAATGAGCAGGCTCCAAGGCTCAGGCCCAGGACTGGCTGCCAGCTTCAATGAGACACTGGGTCATTGCTAGATGTCTACAGAAGACGTCCAGAGCAAGCCATCGTTACCATGGTAACAAGCACAGGCAAGAAAAGGGCCGTTGTCATGTATAAGATAGGGATTATGTACTGGAAGCACTGACAAGCCACTAAGGACATAAAAAGAGGTCTCCTCAGCGAGAGTGGCTGTGCACTGTCCACAGCTGTCAAAACATGCAGGAAGGAAATATCCATTACTTCATCAGTCATTGTCACAGACTAAGAAAATGGTCACCATCTTCTACTATTTTTTAACTCTGTGCATGCCTAGGCATAAAGAAGGTATGTACCAGAACAGAAACCTATTTGAACACTCGGAACAAGCAATACAAAAAGCTCAATGGGCTTGTACACTCAGTGCATACTCCGTATGTTTCATTCGACACGCTTATTAGGACAACTTTGGAGGCCAGTAAGATGGCTCATCAGTTAAAGGGACCTGCTGCTAAGCCTGTTGACCTGGGCTCGATCCCCGGGACTCACAGAAAAGGATGAATCGACTCCTGTAAGCTATACCCTGACCTCCACATGTATGCCATGGCGTGTACCCCACCCCCCAAAGTAAATAAAATGGAAAATAAGACTCTAGGGGCAGAAGACTAAAGCTCAGTTGGTAAAATGTTTGCATATGAGTATGGAGACCCAGAACCCGCATGAAAAGCCTGGTGTGGTGGCATATGCCTGCAATCCTAGCATTGGGAAGGTGTTAAGAGATGTATTCCAGAGGCTCACTGGCCAGTCGGCCTAGCCTCTTTGGAAAGCTCCAGGCAGGTGGGAGACTGTCTTAGAAGACACAGATGCCTGCAGAAGAGGGAAATTAGACCCATATTGCATCCGGTACAGAAATCAGTTCAAGCTGGATCGGAGATGTTGATTTAAAACTTGAAACACTAACACTGCAGGCACGGGTCTAGGTAGCAGATTTCTGAAGAGAAGCCTACTAGCACAGGCAACTGCTCCAAGAGTTGACAAAGGGACTGACTGTATGAAGGAAAAAAAGTTTCTGCAGATCACACCCGCTCCCTGCCCAAGCGCAACCAAACCATTAAAGGACTAAGTAGACAGAATAGCCTATGCCAGCCTGTTTCAGACAAGGCTGTGTATATCCAGAATATACAAAGAACTGAAAAAGTTAAACACCAGAGAAACAAAGTTGCTAGTCAGTAAATGGGACCTTGATCTGAGGAGATAGTGTTCAAAAAGGAAAAGAAAATATAAATGGCCAATAAATTTTTAAGTAGTGTTCAAAATATTTCTCCATTGGGGAAATACAAATTAAGGCTACTTTTGCAGGGCAGGAGATATGGCTTAGCAGTTTAGAGTGTTTGCTGCCCTTGTGGAGGAATGAGGTTTGGTCTCCCTTAGCCACATGGCAGTTCACAACTGCCTGTAACTCCCGTTCCAGGGACCCAGTGTCCTTCCCTGGTCTTGGCAGGCATCTCTGTGTGTGTGTGGTGCACATACATATGCCCATGGCACACCTACATGTAAAATAGATAAATATTTAAACAATCCTTTGGGATTCCATGTCATCCAAGTGAAGAGTGGCGAACACCATGAGACCAAATGCTGACAAATGCTGACAAGGCTCTTGGGGAGGAAGCCTTAGACATGGTTGTGGGAAATGCACCAGTGTTGAGGCTTCCTCTGTATCCCCACCTCACAACTGAATTACCTCAGGATCCACCTATACCACTCCTGGTATATACCCAAAGGGCATCACATCCTATCAGAGAATCTTGCATGTTCATGGTCATTACTGCTCTTTTCTTATAGCTGCAAGGAAATGACACAGCCCTAGATGCCCACCAACAGATGAATGGATAATAAACATGCAGAACACACATACACATGCATGCACACATGTGCATATATGCATGTACACACACACATGAGCACGCACACACACATGTATGCACATATACATATATACATATACCCCTGAGTACACACACATACACACATACATATACGTACACACATGCACATGAGCATGCATAATACACATACATATGCACATACACACATGAGCATGCATACACATATGGAATTTTATTCAACTCTAAAGAGAAGCAGAAGAAGGATGAGATTTGTAGGGAAATGGAAAGAACTGGAAAAACAAGATTTTAAGCAAGATAACCCAGGCTCAGGAAGACAAACAATGCTGAATTCATCCTCTCATTCGTGGATCTGAGCCCCTGTTCTAACAAATGTGAATATCCAGGTGGGAGAAAAATACAGGTTTAGGAACAGGGAAACTGGAAAGGGACAGGTAAGAGCAGAGTAGAGAGAGGCTGCATGAGAGGAAGGTGGGGAAGACCAAAAGTGCAAAGTGGAGGTGGGGGAGGGGCACAATGGGGAAAAGGCAGGGAGACTGGGGGTAGCAGTAAGGAAGAAGAGGAACCAATCAAAATGAAGGATGTATGGACATGCCATCTGGAAACCTATTGGAAGCTAATTCTTTTGAATACAAAATATCTTATAATCTCATATTTTTCCACATTATCCATTGCTGATACATTTTTGAGACTATAATAGAATCTCCCTTTCCTTGTAATAGTACTTCCCCCTTTCCTTGTAAGCTAATTTAAAAAATTACTACAAACTAATTTTAAAAACCATGGTGGGTGGTGCCTGAAGAATAGCATTCAGGGTTGTCCTCTGGCTTCCATATGCATGAGCACCTGTACACATGTATACACACAGACAGACAGACAGACAGACACACACACACACACACATACACACAGACACACACACATACACACACACACATACACACACACATACACACACACACACACATACACACTCACACACACACACACAGAGAAAACTCTGTAGCCAATGAAACAAAAGCAAAGATAAATGGGGCTGCACTCGACTGAAAAGGCTCTGCCCAGCACAGGGAAAGGTGAACAGGTTGAAAAGCCCACTTCCGGAGAGGGCTGGAGCTCGCCAGCTTCACAACTGACCAGGGGCTAATTTCCACAGCAGATAAGCAACTCCTGCAACAACCAATCCAAATCTCCAAGGCACAAAATTAACTGGCCCATTTAAAGATGGGTTAAGGATCTGAGTAGACAAAGAGTCTACTCAGACACTTTAAAATGTACAGATATGTTTAAAATGTAGACTCTTTGAAAATGTACACATAGCTTACAATTGCATCCACACCCTTTGACATCATCAATTGTTTTAGAAATGTAAATCACGACCACAGTGAGAGATCCCCTCACAGTTGTTAGCATGGCTGCCGTTCCAAAGACCAAGTTATTAGTGTGTCCAGCACAGCGTGCTCCCACCAGGGCACACCATGGGAAGCTGCCACAGGACTGAGCACAGAGGCTTTGTAAACTTAAAAGCAGATCAAGGGAAGCAACTCTGTGCTAAAGCACTTGTGTGACACACATGGAACTTTGGGTTCTATCCCCAGCAGTAAACGTAAGCATATTAATCAAGCCACAGTCTGATCCTGCAACCTCACTCTTGAGTCTTCGTGCAATAGACTACAATCAAGATCTCGAAGAGAGCTGAGCCTTGCAGCACTGTTCCCAGAAGATAAGATTTTCAAACACCCTAGATGCCAAGACAAAGGTATAAATAAGACGGAGCATTTACATACAGCAGAGAAGAGTATCAGTGGCCTTTATGGAAGGGGATTCTATAATATGTGACGACATGGGGAGAACGCGGGACGAGGTGTTTTATCACTCAGATGCATCCCAGAGCCAGTTTTTAACTTCCTTCAGGAGCCTCTATACGGCTTTCCACAGTGACAAGTCATTTTGGCTTCCTGGCACCTGCGCCCAGAGTTTCAGTTTCTCTATATCTTATCAATGCTATCAATTTTTCTTTTATAAGCAGCCATAAATCAAAGAGTTGACATGGTGGTTGTCTGAGTTTGGGAAGAGGAGAGTGGGTACCAACAGGCATAAGGCTTCAGTTAGGTAAGAAACCGGCATGTTCTGGAAGTCTGCTATAGAGCATCTCGGGGTAATGATAGGTTAAAAACCACAGTGACTTCTTTTTTGGTGATGAACTTTTAGTGAGCTAGCCACTAGATTTCAACAGGAAGTAAATGTTTAAATTGTCCTTCTCACCTTTAGGGGTGATGGGGTTTTCAAAAATAGGTTTTAAATTTCTGTTTGGAAATTTGAGTTTTAGATTCTGTTCTTTCCAGTCAGCGATGACTTATCAGACGGAAGATACTCATGAAAGGCTAGTGCAAAGAGTAGTTAACCCAGAGGAAAGCCACAAAATAACTCAGGGAGCAGAACAGGTCTATGGGCTTCCTGGGGGTGGTGGGGGCTTGTGTGTGTGGAGGGATGGGGTGGGGGCATGGGGCGGGGCTTACCTGATCTGATTTTCATCGTCGTCCACCAGGAAGAACCAGCGGAATTTCACAACCAAGGGGCTGCAGTTGGTGATCATGATGTAGCGAATGACCTCCGTGTCATTCAGGATGCAGCCGAAATCCATGTCCATCACCTCAAAGCTGAGGTTGGGGTAATGCACTTCTCCACGCAAGCCCAGGTTGTCCACCTGAGGGTGTTCTAGGTACTTAATTGACAGAACCTCTTCTGCCACCCAGTTGTTCAGGTCGTTTCTGAAGGAGGGATCAAACTTGACCAGGAGGTGTTTCTCCTCATCAACCTCCAGTTTCATAGGCTGTAAACAAGGTAATATGAAGTTACCAACTCTTTAAAAAATATTTCTTTATTTTATGTATTTGAGTACACTGTCGCTGTCTTCAGACACACCAGAAGAGGGCATCAGATCTCATTACAGATGGTTGTGAGCCACCATGTGGTTGCTGGGAATTGAACTCAGAACCTCTGGAAGAGCAGTAGGTGCTCTTAACCACTGAACCATCTCTTCAGACCCCAGATACCAACATTTGCATTTCAATACACAATCCAGGAAAGTCAAAATTATGCACATCTACTTTACACACACATATATTCATACACACACACACACACACATGCACGCACGCACGCATATATATATATATCTATATAACTATATATCTATATCTATATATCTTTGAATGATTAGCAGCTATTGGTTGATTTAAAACTTTTTCTCTCTCTTTCAAACTTATGTTGAGATTTGATGTTTACTGGGGATGGAGTCTAGGAGTGAGCTCTTTTCTGAGGAGACGAGGATAGTTGCTCTAAGAGTGGGTTGTTACAGAACAAGGCTGCCTCTCATGCTATCCTTCCACACATATCCACTTGCCTCACTGTTATTACTTGAAGCGGCATGGAGCCCTGGCATCATGCTCTTGACCTGCAGACCTCTGAACCCAAATAAATCTCATTTCCTTATAAAATATCCAGCCCAGATATACTGTTGGACCATTTGCACACAGACCCTGATAGCTACGAATCTGTATGTGTGTATTTGTGCATGTGCTTGTGCACATATGCTTATGTGTGTGGGGGTGCATGTGTATAAGAGACAGAGAGACAGAGAGAGTGGGGGGAAAAGGGATGGATGGAGGGGGATGGGGGAGAGAGAAGAGGGGGTAGAGCAGAAGCACCCATTGAGCTGTTTAGAAGATGCTGCTTCCTGCCTCAGATCTGCAGCAGGGGTGGGCTCACTGCCTTTCCTCTTAACTTGCATCAAGTTTGTTAGTGTTTGAAGATGGGCTTATTTACTGGGAGACTGGACTTGACCAGTTCCTTGTTTCAGAGACTTTGGTTGGATTTCCCTACTAGGGAAACTTTAGGAAGTCAGTGCCTTGTACAAATTAACTTCATTATGATGGGCAGGAGACAATAGGCTGTCCTACTGGGCTGGTAGATCTTATGTCATGCATGAGTCTTCCCACGGACTGACACTTGTAATAATGTATTGATTATTATTTGTAATTTTCTGTATTTTTTCCCTATTGGTTTCCTGGGTCATTTTGTTTTTCTGGACTGAAATTAGGCAACATATTTTTATTCTCTTCCTTTTCACACAAGCTCCTTGACAAGTTACCTTAGGAGTTGCAGGCAGTAGAGACTTATCAGTGTCACATATGAAGAAGGGTCCGGTGGTGGAAAGCAGCATGCTCACAGGCAGGGTGGTGATGTTCTTTATCACCAAGGGTTGGTAATCGGCCTCCAGGATGGTGTTGGGCTTCTGGACAAGAGGAAAGGGAAAAAGAAGAAACAAAACCAGGTCACAGTAAGTACAATGAGCCCTGAGTAACAAACCTCTTTAGTTTAGAACAAAGACCTCAACACACACACACACACACACACACATACACACACACACACACACGCACACACACACACACTGCTCCAACTTCACAGAGATGTTTATTTCCCTGGGTAGAGGTTTACAGAAATGGAGCAGAAGGAGGTATGTTAGGGTACTGAAACATGAGCTTATATAACCCAGGAAACAGAGATTTCTGAGAAGCTCTTGTTGCTTAATTTAAAACAAACTCTACAGAAACCCAGCCGCTAGATCAAACTGTCACTACCCACATTGACACATCACCATGGAACAGAGTCTAATAAATCTGATATCTTATGAAAGACATGAGGAATTGATATAACAAAACAAAGCATTTTGCTTTTATGCAATTTCCCCCTTTATGCTTAAAATATCCACTCTGCAGATATGCTCATCTTGTTATATTGGCAAATACTCATACGTCTTCCCTGTGCATTTTCCCCGGTTGAGGAAGAGGTGATGAAACTGTCTAACTCCGTGAGACCTGCTGGACTGCATTGTTCAGCAGAGAAGGGGCTGGGATGGATCTCGAGTGTGATGTTTTGGCTCAGAATAGGGTTTCCACACTCTGATGTTGGGGGCTGCGTTAATCTTTGTGTGATCTGAAAAGGGGATCCTTAAGCATCATCAGCAGGAAGTGATCAGTAGCCTCAATCTGTAGTCTCTTAAGAAGTCTGATCACTTTGGGGTAATAATAATTAATAATAATAATAATGTAGTCCTTAAAAAGTCTCCACATTTTGACGTGCTTGTGTGTTCTCCTCACTCTGGTTTGATCGCCCCCAGCCTCACTTTAATATTTTGCTCTGACTGCATCTTCCAGCTGTTCTTCCAACACTGTCTTCCTCCCATTATGTTTTTTGGGTTTTCTGGGTCCTGAGTGGGCTTGGATGGCTCTGTATCTTTGGGCTCAAGCTTCTGCTTTGGTGGTGCTCCACTAGCTCCCGTGGACTGCCAAGGTTATGTTAGCAGTCTGGTCTGGGACTTGTCACATGATGCCAGCCTTTGGTTCTCTTCCTCTAAGAATGAACACAGACACTGCCTCCCTTTGTAGTACCAGTTCCTGGAGCAGGAAACAGCATATTCAGGCCCACTGAACAGCAGGCTTCACAGAGAGCTGTCCATGTAGTGACCTTCCCTGAAGGCTGCTGTGTCACTGCAGATGGTTCTGAAGTGAAGAAGCCACACTTGGTTGGTTTTGGCATGAGGCCATTTGGAGGTTAGTGATGAGAAGAAACCGAAGTCTAGAGAAGCCAATCTATTTTAAAATGACCCCTTCTCTACAGGCCATTTGTCTCCCCAGATAGCAGTAGACAAAATCTGCTGCTGGAACTTCATGAAGCAAGGAGACTGAAAGTTTCAGCTCGCTCTTTCAATCCTACAGAGATGCTGTGGTGTATGAACAATACAAACGGCACAGAGCTGATGGAGTGAGAAGAAGAGAGAGAAACCCTTTCCACAGGCAGGGTTGATATCTTTATACTCCAATGTACCACATCGGACACCCTGCCCTGGGCCAACAGCAAGCAGGCAGAATGTTTGCATGCTGGACAATTCAATCTGAATACCCAACCCTCACCGGCCTCTTGGACACATATTTTTCATCATTACTGATGAAAAATACATGAAAAATGAAAAATTACTGATACATTCTAGTGACGGTCAGGGGGATGAGTGATGGAAAACAAGACAGAGGAGAACTCAAACTTCTGAAATTTAGGGAGAAAGAAAGATGGGCAGGAACAACCAGCAGGGAGAGCAGAGAACACCCCGCAGGAGTTGGTTATGTTCTACCATGTGGGCCCTGAAGGGACTGATCGGAGATCCACGGGCTTGGTGGTAAGTACCTTTGCCTGATGAACCATCTCACTGGGCCTCAGTCCATTTTTCAATTCAACGAGAAACTACTACCATGTTCAGTATTTTGAATGTTTTAATGTAATGACAAACTCCAACAACAGATATTGGAGCAAGAATATGTTAGCCTGCTTCTGCCACAGGCAGGAGGACGCAGAGATGAAGACGAGCACTGACTGCATATGCTATGAGTGTTTATGGGCTTAGGAAAATTGAGTAAGAAACTAGGCTGCATATTTAACATATAATGTCTTGCACAGGACAGCTTTCAATAAATCCTTGCTGAATTCCTGAGAATAATTGTTTCCAGGGAAAATATGAGGCCACAAAATTCAGGGCAGCTATTTGCCGATAGATAAATAAACATGCTTTCTGATTACAACGAAAGGTCTGGAACTCTCACAGCCTGACTGTGTTCAGTGTGGTGTGGGGTTTGCTGGCCTCATGGCTTCTCCACTGCCCCTCAGACCCTTACTAAATGCCCATGTGGCCTGCAAGCTGGCAAAGCCAGAATCTTTTCTCCTCTCTGTACACTATAGGTGCCTAGTACATGATAGGCATTCAGAACTTTTGTTTGAATTGAACTTGTATGTCTCCCTGAGCCTCTGGACTTTGTAAAGTTCCTTTATTCATACCCTAACATAACACCTTGTCCATGGGGTGTTCAACACATTTATTGAACCAAGTATGATGGAATGTACTACCATGGTAAATGGTCTTGAGTGACCTCCTGCAAACTTTGAGGTGATGAACAGAAGAAGCCCACCTGACCCCCGTGTGACAGCCAAGGCACAGCCACACACATAGTTTCCTAGGACAGCAAGAGATCATGGGACAATGACTTAGGCAATGCTTGGCCTTCCCAGGAGGCTATGTGCTTCACCAGCGAAGAGCTATCCTCACAGCTGTATTGCTAGCATCAGACAGTGTCAGGCACGTGAGGAGTCTGAATAAATAAATGCTCTGCTGAGCGGCCAACATTCTAATGATTTATTCTGATGAATAAATATGACCACATTTGTCTTCATGTTTGAAGCCCTTTATCAGCTTCCCAGAATGAACCCCAAAGTCTAGAACAGGTCTAGCAGGCATGCCAAACATATCTGGCTTCTGCCCCATCTCCAAGAGAGGTCCTTGGTGTGACCTCTTTCCAGGATGACTTTGGACGTTCTTGGTCTGCTCTGTGTCTGGGTCACCTTTCAATTCTCATATTGCCCTAGAGCTTTACTCCAACAGAAGACCTCAGCCTGGGGTTCTTTTCTCCTCCCTTGTCGTCAGACTTGCTTCTACCTTTACTTCAATCCCAACTTGGGGGATTTGCTCAAGGAAGTAAACTTGGGATGAGCACATGTACAACCAAGGCCACGCCCCCGAGCTGCCCATGAACCCAGTTACCGTTGGAATTGAAATAATGGTATTCCCTAACTTGTGTGCAGTCTGTCACTTCAACCAGTCTCTCAGCTTTGACTGTGTCTGTCTGGTTCACCAGATTTTCAATGCCAGTGCAGTCTTCAGCTTAGGACAGATGATCTACTCATGGGTTACTTATTCCATAGCGATCTTAGGGGATGTGTCAGCTTCCTTATATGTATCACAAGAATGGTAATGGAGCCTATCATGGTGAGATTTTTGTAAAGGACACCTGGCAAGATGTAGGTAATTGAGCATGGATGCTTAGCAATAGCAATCAGTAGGGGGTAGTCATTATTACTAATTATTATAATTGTTGCTGGTTCTATTCCAACCCTTTCTCTGCAGTGATGTTTACTCTACCTACGGCAAAATGATGGTGCATCTGCACGCTTTCATGCATGGTCTGCACTGATATAGCCCTTCCCTTTGGTCTTATACACCAGGAATGATGGAAACAGGATTTCTGTTTCAGAGAATTCTAGGTTTACATTTTGGAATTTTTAGTTAAATGTGTACTGGCCTCTGAAGCTTGGAAACACCACGGTCTTGGTGACAGGTGTTAACAGGATGCCAGTTAATTAAGCTTCTAAAATGGAAGCATGAGCATGCTGGCTCTGGCTAGAACACCCAGCCTTCCCCAGCACAGCCCCACTGACCTTTTCAAGTCGATATATGAGCTGCCTGGTGGAGAGCTGGATAAGAGGAGCTATAAACTCGCAGATGATGTTCACGGACATCAACAAGCTCTTCCCCTTCTGGGCTCCGACGATGGCCTGGCACACCAGCTTCTCTTTGACTTTCTGTACACAACATACACCAGTGGTTTTGAAACAACCATCCTTCAGCAAACTTAATGACTTAACAATAGGATATGTCTTTGGGTCCAAGATGGCCAGAGCTTTATAACACAGAAAAGACCAAAGAATAAATATGTGCCATCAACAGATGGGACTGATGAACCCTCGGGATTGGGCTGTTCATGAAATCAACATACTCACGATTTGCAAGCCCATTTCAGGCCGCTTTCACTGAAGCTCCAGGTGGATTTAGTTCCCTAGTGGGCCTGGGTTTTAAAGCCTCTTAAAACCATGCTTATACTCTTGGCAACTACATTAGAAATATGCTCCTACTACAGACTGTGTCTTAAGATTATGGTGTGTGTTATATCCATCCTTACATCCATAGTGCCCAGAAGTGTTTATCTTGTGGTACACTCTCAATCAAAATAACGAGAAAAGGGACACAGTGTAGAAGACTCCCCAGTGAGAGGTCCTCTCTGTTCCTTTTATGTTGGGAAGATGTGTTCTACCTGAAAATACTTTGTGAATAAATAATATAAAGAAAATAAGGTGGAATCTGTGAACCTAAAGAAGCTGTCCCATGGACCAGATGGCTCACATTATCTCCAGAAGACAATTTCTTATTGCTTCTTGTTATAAAGAGAAAACTCAGTGTCTCCCTGTAAGCCTCCTAAGGAGGGGCTTAAGCAAACATCATATCTCACCCGAAGAGTCTGTGTTTCTAGGATGGAAAAAACTCCTGGGTGATTTCAATTTTTTTTTAAAGTATTTGATGATTTCCAAATGCCTCAATGAACTGCAATAAAGAGATACACGGTACCAATATGCTTACAGGTTTTGTGTTGAATGTGTGGAACTGATGTATACAAAAGTAGAAAGCTCATTGCTGGTGAATAACATGACTATTTCATCTACACAAAAGTGTATGTCTATGAATGCTCTGCCTGCATGTGTATATGTGTATGATGTATGTGCCCAGTGCCCCAAGAGGCCAAAAGAGGGCGTCAGATTTTCTGGAAATGGAATTCTATAGCTGATTGTGAACTGCCACATGGGTATTGGGAACTGAACACAGATCCTCTGCAAGAACAGC
>NW_021604632.1:5277798-5335676 GCF_004785775.1 Grammomys surdaster
AAAGAAAAGAAAAGAAAAGAAAAGAAAAGAAAAGAAAAGAAATCAGGGATGTGCAACCCAGAACATCTAAAAAAGCATGCTATTTTTTCAGGAAAAAAAAAAAAGACTGCTAGGTGTTAATAAGAAAATTTACTTGGAATGAAAATTGGACATTCTTCTACCAGGGATTAGCTGGCTGCTTAGTATTGACTATTGCAATGAGGATATGCTTTAGACAGTCCTTTAAGGTTTGGGTTATGGTAGCTATAGAAACAAAGGGAAAACTGAGCAGAGTTGAGCCTTGAAAGCAATGAATGCTGCCATGGTAACCAGTGCTGTGTGTAGTCTTTGAGAAACCACATCCCTTGCCATCCTTTGATTGCCAAGGGACCTTCCTAAGAAACACATAGGGTAACAGGAGGGACTTATCTGGGAGAAAAACAGCTCTTGAACATGCTCTCCTCTTACCTTGGGTGTGGTGGAATAGCCTTCAAGTATCACATCAATCGTCTGCCCTGGGTACAACTCCATCCTGACAGGGTGAAGTTGAAACACGGGGTTCTCATTATTGATGGGTTCCTGGGCGGCCTTGGACTGGCGGTAGCTACCAGTAGAGCCCTTCTTCACTGGTTCCTTCTTACTCTGCTTTTCCTTGGGGCGAAAGTCATCATTCATCCAGAACAGTTGCTGGACCCGGCGTCCTTTGTTGGTCAGCTTGAAGCGATAATAGTGGGTATCCAGGCTGGAAGAGAAGGGCAGGTGCTGAGTGGCTGTTGGGTTTGACTCTACACCCTTTAGATTTATTCTGTTGGAAATACTTAGAGAATGAGCACTCAAAGTAGACATTCCTTTAAAACAAAATCAAAAACAGCCGTTCTGGGAATCTAGGTCATAAGATTACTAAGAACCGAGTGTGATTCAAGGGCTCCCAATCCCAGAATCATCACTTCTAGGAACCCACACATCCTTTGTCTCCCCCAGCAGGTAGAGCCCACTGTAGGATACACAGACAGCATTAGCATTATCCTTAATGAAAAACGGTTCTGAGGTAAGGAAAGAAAAGCACACTAGCTGGGAGAGAAATCCACTTTTGAGACTTGTTGACTACATTTCTCTTGACTGAGATATGTCTGGTGATGGTGGGCTTAGTTTGAAGTTCAACGTGGTTGACACATCCCTATTAAGCCTTGATAGGACAGAGGGGCCAGACTGAAGTAGACCAGAACACCAACTAGGCGAGACACTTTTCTCAGAATTTTTTTTCTCGTTTCTTTAAGCTTTCAAGTTGCAACTATTTCATTCAATAATTCAGTCTTTCTTTATTTCATGAATACTTATTAAAGACTTTCTGATTTGCCTAGCTCTTTATGAGGGAGCTGGGATTGCTAATATATAATAAAAGAAGTTAAAGTGGTGTGTATGTGTGTGTGTGTGTGCGCATCCATCCAATTTATAGACTTCATCAAAAATTTTTCTTTAAGGAAAAAAGCTCATCCAAGGACAGGAAAGGTAGTGCATGCCTGTAATATTAGCATTTGCAAGGCTGAAGTAGGAGAATCACCATAAATTCAAGGTTAACCTGGTCTACAAAGGGAGTTTTAGGTCAACCAGGGTTACACAGTGAGACCCTCTCTGACAAACAGCAACAGCAGCAACAACAAAACAAACACTCCACTTTATCTTCAACTGATTATTTTTCTTTTAAGATTTTATTAGGCTTTGAGATTTTATCCCATTTGCATGACTCCAGGAAATGATATATCTCACAAATAAGTTGTAACATCAAATAAATAATCAGGAGAAGTAATTTCAGTTGTCAGGTAAAAACTTTTGTCTCAAAATATTTGTGTTCACAGGGCAGAGTCAACAGAACAATCTTTACCCAACAATTTAACTTTATGACCAATAGTAAGTTTTGGGGAGAAAATATATATATAATATTAATAGACTAGTTTGGCCTTTGCTACTTATTTATAGTATGATTTTAATAACCACAGAAACCCAGTTACCAGAACCATATTAACTTCTATACCAGGATGAGAGGAAAACTCCAAATATTCAAGAGATTTGCTCCCAAATTTGTGACCAGAAAGGGGTGGCATAGCCCATTCCTTTAGTAATACATGGTTTGGCAAACTTCCTCTGTAAAGGGCTGATTTATATTTATCATGTTAGATATTTGGGCCATATGATCTCAGGCATAATCATCTGCCTCTATACACTCTTCTTAGTATGGAAATAGCCAGAGGCATACTGGCTGCAAGCCAACAGAACCTTCTTCACAGAAACAGGCAGTGGGCCATGGTGTACCTGTCAAGGCTTTCGCTATTCCTTTCGGTTATTGTTGGCATCATGATTATATGTTAAAAGGAGAATACCAGGGTTTAGACAGAGGGAAAATTAATAAATAAAAACTACAGCTTGTTTGTATATTCATAGAAACTGTTAGCTAGCCCTCAAATGTCCAGGCAAGGGCTGGCATATCCTTTGGGTAGGGGATATTTGGTGCTACTTATAGATTCAGAAGAATCCCAAGCAATTAGACATGGTGTGAAGAATATTGTTTTCTATAGTTAGATTTCCTCTTAAGGAATTTAAGTAGAATCATTACTATACAATGACAAATACCTTCCTTTCCTTGTGGCCAAGAGATAAAGTAGAAAGGAAAGTTTTGATATTTACCCGACTCAAAAAACGTACAACTGGACACATGCAAAAAACATACAGCTCAACTCCCTGGGTTGTTACTTACGTTGCTCTTGCTTGGTGCATTTTTCAATTAAGAGCCATGTTTGATAGCTAAAGCAGAGGAAAGGAGGGGTAGGTGGGGCTGTGGGAAGAACTTCTCAGGACAGAATATCTGTAAGTTGGGTTCAGGACGGGTACATCAAAAGGTCAGAACAACAGCATGGGTGTGTTCCCAATACAGCAGCTGAGAACCACAAGCCAGCCAAACCCTGGCAGTCAAGTACTGATAACTACATAACGCCCTTTCAGAACCAGGAATAAATCCTTATACATACCCTCCACCTACTGCACTCAAACCTCAGGTGTTTCATAGACATACTCAATAGGCGTCTCTGCTGCACTGCCTCTTATTGAGATAGTCAGACCCTATAGCTTGTCCTGGGAACACAGGGGAGCGTTGGTGCTATGATGGGGAGGCAAATAGAAGAAATACAATGTCTAAAATGACTGGCTCTGCAATGTCTGCCACTTTTGCAAAGTCTTACCTTTCTAGGTAGACTCGAAGGTTACACTAAACTGAGTCCGTATTTTCTCCATTTGTCGAGAGGGATGAGAGGTATGTTGAAATCAGAGAGGAAAGATTATGTAGAAACTCTGAATCTAACATAAAGTAGTCACTACCCCCTTTTTCTAGCCTGGAGAATGTCACCTAGCATCAACTGTCAACTTTACACAGCTTAGGATCTTAGAAAAAAAAAAAAACAAAAAGCAAAAGACAAAAAAACAAAAACAACAAACCCCAAAAACCAAAATCCGAAAAAATCAAAATCAGAGTCTCAAATAATAGCCTTTTTTTTTTCCAGCAGTTCTGCAACTTTATTTGACATGCAGCAGGTTAGTTCTCATCCACATTGACTGTAGACTTTTGAATGTGGTAACAGGCATGTAAGTTATCAATGTGTAGAGCTTGTTTGGTGAATCCTTATCCTCATCATGTTTTCTGGACAAATGTACTTGGATGCAATATGGAACATTCCTTATTCCCTTGGACCCGATGGCTTTATTGAGCCTGACGTCAGCGTGCACATCTGGAGTCCCCATTTCCTTCATGGCAAACTTCTGAATTTCTTTGAATGCCCGAGGAGTACGCTTCTTGAAGCCCACTCCATGGATGTGCTTGTGAATGTCGGTGGTGTATTCTTGGGTCACCACCTTGTTGATGGCAGAATGGCCCTTCTTCTTCTTGCCACCCTTCTTTGTGGGAGTCATTCTGCCTGGCCCAAGTTGGAAAGGCTCAAATAATAGCTTTCGTCATGTTGTGGGCATGTGTCCAGGGGATTTACTCTTGATTAGTAATGGATTTCAGAGGTCCAGCCCACTGTGGGTGTTACTATTCCCTGGGTAAGGTATTCTTGAGATGTTTAAGGAAATTGGTTAAGCAAGAGTCTGAGCGTGAGCCAGCAAGCAGCATTTCTCCATGTTCTGACTTGAGTTCTGACTTCTCTCAAATGATGTACAGTGACAGGGAACTGCCAGAAGAAATAAACCCTCCCCTAAGTTGTCTTACCACAGTAACAGAAAGGGAACTAGAGCACAGTGTGACAGCATGGAAATGTCTTCTTGTAGCAGATGTAGCCAAGCTGTAACTAGGAGACGTCTTCCCATATCCAGTACATTCACCGAGGAAGGAAAGAGTGGGGGTGGGGGCTAGGAGAGGGATGGAGGGGGCTTAGCTCCATTTAATTAAGACTGAGACATACTTAATTACCTATACGACTGCCCCATGGTATTTCCCTACCTAAAATGCGCTCCCAAGTTGAGTTCTGGAGCAAACGGTTTGTCGGAAACAATGGTAGAACCAATCCCAGTGGCCTGGATTGGGATCCGATAAGTGTTACTGTGCTTAATCTCCAGGATGACAGTGTCTTTGAACGTCACTATGTCGTCCAGGTTAGCAGTCAGCGTCAGTGGGATGTCATCTTCTGCAGGAACTGTGCCCTCACTGGGTTTAACTGTCCAAAGGGATTTTTTGTTTGCCTGCAACAGAAGACTACAAGTTAAAGGAGTCTTGGATGTGTCAAAACCGTCTGCTTCAAATGGCCTGCACCACAGAATTCAACTTCAGAGACAAACATCACTTTATTTTAATTTTTTAGATCTCCCATGCTCATGGATTATTGTCAAGTATTAATATAGTAAAAATGGCCATCTTGCTGAAAGCAATCTACAGATTCAATGTAGTCCTCATCAAAATTCCAACTCAATTTTTCATAGAGTTAGAAAGAGCAATTTGCAAATTTATTTGGAATATCAAAAAACCCAGGTTAGTGAAAACTATTATCAACAATAAAAGAACTTCTGGGGAACCACCATCCCTGACCTCAAGCTGTACTACAGAGCAAATAGTGATAAAAACTGCATGGTATTGGTACAGAGACAGGCAGGAAGATCAATGGAATAGAATAGAAGACCCAGAAATGAACCCCCATATCTATGGTCACTTGATCTTTGACAAAGGAGCTAAAACCATCCAGTGGAAAAAAGACAGCATTTTCAACAAATGGTGCTGGTTCAACTGGAGGTCAGCATGTAGAAGAATGCAAATCGATCCATTCTTATCTCCTTGTACAAAGCTCAAGTCCAAGTGGATCAAGGACCTCCACATAACACCAGATACACTGAAACTAATAGAAGAGAAAGTGGGGAAGAGCCTGGAATACATGGGCACAGGGGAAAAGTTCCTGAACAGAACACCAATGGTTTATGCTCTAAGATCAAGAATTGACAAATGGGACTTCATAAAATTGCAAAGCTGCTTCTGTAAGGCAGAAGACACTGTCAATGGGACAAAATGGTAACCAATCCTTTACCAATCCTACATCCGATAGATGGCTAATATCAAATATATAAAAAGAACTCAAGAAATTAGACTCCAGGTAATCAAATAACCTGATTAAAATTGGGTACAGAGCTAAACAAAGAATTCTCAACTGAGAAACTCAAATGGTTGAGAAGCACCTAAAGAAATGTTCAACATCCTTACTCATCAGGGAAATGCAAATCAAAACAACTCTGAGATTCTACCTCACACCAGTCAGAATGGCTAAGATCAAAAACTCAGGTAATAGCAGATGCTGACAAGGATGTGGAGAAAGAGGAACACTCTTCCATTGTTGGTGGGATTGCAAGCTGGTACAAACACTCTGGAATTCAGTCTGGCAGTTACTCAGAAAATTGGACATAGCATTACCTGAGGATCCAGCTGTATCACTCCTGGGCATATACCCAGAAGATGCTCCAACATATAACAAGGACATATGCTCTACTATGTTCATAGCAGCCTCATTTATAATAGCCAGAAGCTGGAAAGAACCCAGATGTCCTTCAAAAGAGGAATGGATACAGAAAATGTGGTACATTTACACAATGGAGTACTATTCAGCTATTAAAAACAATGACTTCATGAAATTCTTAGGCAAATAGATGGCACTAGAAAATATCATCCTGAGTGAGGTAACTCAGTCACAAAAGAACACACATGGGATGCACTCACTGATAATTGGATATTAGCCCAAAAGCTCGTAATATCCAAGATACAACTTGCAGACCACACGAAGCTCAAGAAGAAGGAAGACCAAGTGAGAGTGCTTCAGTCCTTCTTAGAAGGAGTAACAAAATACTCATGGGAGCAAATAAGGAGACAAAGTGTGGAGCAGAGATTGGAGGATGGGGCCTACTGGAAACTGCTCCACCTGGGGATCCATCCCATGTGCAGTCACCAAAGGCAGGCACTGTTGCGGATACCAGGAAGTGCATGCTGACAGGAGCCTGAATATAGCTGTCTTCTGAGAGGCTCTGCCAGAGCCTGACATTACCAGAGGCAGATGCTCGCAGCTAACCACTGAACTGATCATGGGGTCCCCAGTGGAGGAGTTAGAGAGAAGACTGAAGGAGCTCAAGGGGTTTGCAGCCCCATGGGAAGAGCAACAATACCTACCAACCAGAGCTCCCAGGGTCTAAACCACCAGCCTGGGAACACATGGAGCTGTACATGTAGTGGCGGATAGCCTTGTCAGGCATCAGTGGAAGAGGATGCCCCAGTGTAGGGGAATTCGAGGGTGGAGAGGCAGGAGTGGGTGGGTGGGGGCACACCCTCATCGAAGCAGGAGGAGGGGGAATGGGATAGGGGGTTTCTGGTGGGGGGGTGTGGTGGTGGAAAGAAGCTGGATGTTTGTTAACTTCCTTTTTCAAATAGCAGCCTGAGTCTGAAGAGTAAGTCTGCCCTCCAGTTTTGGAATGGTCGGTGAAAATTCACTGTGTCTCTTCCCCATGACAACTTGGGTTTCTGATAAGCTTTTTTTTTTTTTTTTTTTTTAACTAGTTATCTGCTCTAACCTCGTGATTCTGAGATGCCAATGGGAGGGCCAGCATTCCTTCTGGAGTTTTCAAAGAGATGTTTCTCCTAGGAGAAGTTTGTAAAATCTGAGTGAAGAGGAGCGGCTTCTAAAAATAAACATGACGGGAAGTCACCCCGGCTTTTACTGTTTTTTTTTTTTTAATTGGAATTAAGAGAATTTCATAAAATAAATAAATAAATAAATAAATAACAAATTCATCTTTTAAAAAAGAATCTCATTAGCTAAAATTGTAAGTTTATTTTTGAAATCCATTACAAGGCCGACTCAGAGTTGGAAGCGACTCTGAGCAAACCTATTCTGACCGCCACATTGGAAGTGGCTAACCCACCTTAGCATTCCTGGCTACTCTCACCTGTTCTAGATTTTCCTCCTCATTACTTACTGTCTTCTAACACAGCACATGCTTTACTTGCCATGCTTATTGTCTGCCCCCTGCAGTGGAATACAAGCTCTGCATAGGAGGGGGTTTGTTGTTGGTTTGTGTGTTAAGCTTTTTTTTTTTTAAACAATCATATTCTAACTATCTATAGTAGGATATAGTAATAGCTATACTACATGTTCAACACAGATACTTCATCAATATTTGATGTGTGAAGGCAGCTATGGTGGTGCATACCTACACTCTCCTCAGCACGTGAAAGTTGGAGGCAGGGGTAGCCTGAGTTCAAGGCCGGCTTGAACTGAATAACAAGATCCTGTGTCAAAAAGGAAACTAAAACTCGGTGACTGAATGTATCAGTCTTTTATTCAAAGTCTTTGACATCAGCGTATTCATTCTTATGTAGGGTAATCTACTTACTTCTGGTTCTCACAGCTCAAATTAATCGATATTTCTTCCTTGTGTTAGGTGGAGGCAGGTCTCATTTTGACCCACTATACGTTGGTTTTGGTCCCTTTCCCGGAGTTGTATAGGGTAAATGGAATACACTGCTTGTGCTGACTAGTCCTTCAAATCCTGCTTCCCAGCTTTAGTGGAAAACCTCAGATGTTAAAGTGAGGTCAAGATGTCAATTATAAAAAAAAAAAAAAGACTCGCGCTATAAATAGCAATTAAAATATGATTTCTGCTTCTGGAGGTAATCTATATCTTACTTTTAGAACTTGCCCTTGACTTTGAGAGCCTGTAGTGCATTCTGCTTGGAATTTGATCTCTTTCTAGAGTCCTTGGTTTGATTTTTTTTTTTTATTTTTGGACAATTACCAATATGTGTCTGTTTAAATATTATTTCTGCCTCATCCTTCATATCTTACCATTTCGGAACTTCCTAATTATCTCTCAGTTATAGCTGGGCCTATATCAAGGCCCCCCCCTCCCCAGGGCTCACTTGACAGCCAGGTGGCGGTGCCCTGGGGATGCAGTAGAAACGTTCAGAGGTGAGGCCAAGTCAGAGGAAGTGAGGTCACTAGGGCTTCCTTGAAGGTGATCCTGGGACTTGACCATTTCTTTATTGCACTCTGCCTCCTGACTGCCATAAAGTGAGAGGATCTGCTACACCAAACAATCACAGGGACAAAGGGTGCACGTGGTCATGGATTAGAAATCTTGGAAACCAGGAGCCAGAGGTAGCTCTTGTCCATTTACGTTGTTTGTCTTGGTTACGTTGTCACAGAGAGGCGTAGCTAGCGGATCTGCCACCTCTTAGCCCCTTAATTACATTTCCTTACTTTTACTCCCTGACCTCTTCTAGCTGATCTCTGCTCAGTTTTCATCCGGCTCTCACTAATCCTCTCTTCAGCTGAGTGTAATGTGCAGTTAAACAAACCTATCGCGTTCTTTATTTTGAATTTCATAATTAGGTCTTAATAGTTGATATTTATGTTTGTAAGACTTTCAGCCTTTGGGAGAATGGCTAAAATTATGAATCTGATATCCAACTGGTCAGCTGCTCCTCCTGGTCACCTACAAATCGGGTGAGCACAATGGCTTTGAGACTTTTTACCAAGTGCAGCAGCACATATATATTCAACAGACGCAATGCTCAGTTAGTGTGGGAAATACAAAAATACCCAAAGCACGCTCGCTCTCTCCTCCCCAACCCCATAGGAGCTGATGTGACATTCAGAGAATCCAGGTAAACAATAAAAATGCAAGTCAGGAGGAGGCTGGGGAGAAAATGCCCGAGAAAATCTACAGAGCAGGGTGCTGCTCCAGAGTAGGGCGAGTTCGAACCTTCTGACTGTGACAAATGTATTATTCCCCCAAATGTGAAATTAGACCTAATTAACAACTGGTATGTTCCTGGCCTAACCTACTCTCTCTAATTGTACATATAGGCAATTATTTCAAAATTAATAAAAAGCATCTTCTCCCTATTTTGGTAGCTATTCCCTTTCATTTAACTCTGATTCTATTTCAGGGAAGATATTACTTACACAAAATATTTAGTTATTGCTAGCATTGAGAAAAGGCTACAAAAAGAAAAGCCGGGGAGATGGTTTATGAGCTTCCAGAATAATGTGGCAAACTCTCCAGGTCATTAGGTAAGAATGTGATTATTTGCTTGAAAATTAGGAGAAGGCCCCCCAAACAAAATCAAGCACAGGGAGGAAAACAATGTATTTAAAAGCAACTGTAGAACTCACCCTCTGCACTCACTAGCTTTGGAGGTTATTCCAGTCTAAAGTCACACTCTGCTGCATGAGAGGGATGGTGACGTGGTTAACAGTACACACTGCTCTCTCTGAGGTCCCAGGTTTGATTCCCAGCACCCACATGGAAGCTCACAACCATGTGTAACCCTATTTCCAGGGATCTGATGCCCTTTTCTGACCTCCATGGGATCCAGATACACAGACGGGTGCACATCCATACAATCAGGCAAAACACTCATACATATAAAATTAGAAAAAAAGGAGAAATCTAAAAAATAAAAATACACATCTCCTTCTTCCATTTAATTACCAGAGTGTATTTCTAATAAAAAAGGAGGAATGTAAAGGTACACGCGACTCTATGACACTTGCATGCAATAGTGCCTGCCAGTCAGAAAAGTCCTGACAGACTCGTGGAGGGTTTAGAATAGGGTCGTGCTAATGGTTGTTGCAAATGAGAAAAAAAGTACATATTATGAGCAGAATTTAAGAGTCTGCCACCAGGCTATGTCTCACAGGGTGACATTCCAAATCCAGTCTAGTTCCAGTGTAGGCTGGATCTGGTCAGTGGGATTCACTAGCCACTCTCTTAGGAACTGACTCACGGTACTTGGACAAGGAAAACCTTAGGTTTAAACCCACGTGCTCACTTTCCAATTTGAGATTGAAGATACATCCTGTTAGACAGACCAGAACGCCAGTTACATTTCTCTGTGCTTTGCAAGCCTACCTGGGAAACAAGTAAATTGCATATGAAAATGTAAATGAATTAAATGAATCCCAGAAGAACAGTTTTTTCTTCTTCAGATTTAAGAATGGTGAGTAATGAATGGTGCCCGAGAAAATTTACTTCAACGTTGGCACTAATAGAAATCGTAGGTTTGACTCTAAGTCAAAAGTGTTAGCATTTGTTATAATCTCTGAATGTGGAACATTCTAGAGACACAGAAGTAGAGGAGAACAATTAGATGTTAAGGATTGATCTAGACACACAATGACTTAGACAGAGATAGTTGACAATTGTGGGGTGGGGAGCTAAAGCCTGACATATCTTATTAATTTATGCCTCAAAGATTTTTTTAAACTGGTCCTAACATGAAAAATCCTCTAGGATGTATATCACAAAGATGGCACCAAAGTGAATTCCAAAAGAACTATAAGCGCAAATTCCATCTTCTACAGCCATTTAAAAATGGACCAAGGTGGCTTTGTTTCTCCCAGAGTCTTTGTACTGGAGATTGAAGTCTTTGAACAAAATCATTTCAGCATGACCTACACAGTCAAAGCAATAGACGACAATGAGTTTTTCATCCTGGGTTAAGCAGTTCTCCTGTCTCAGCATTTTTACACTTCCAGTTTTGAGATTCTGGACATCTACTTTTAGGTAAGTAAATGGTAGCTGCTCTAACAGGCCCCTGAGGCTCCATGGGTTGACATAGGATCAGTTTGTTACCAAGTTGGGACAGAGGTGAGGACTGGCTTCTATTCTACACAGTCATCACATACCTCAGCTGAGCCGATTGTGACACATTCGGACACTCTGGCCCTTGGTAAATCACTAGACAGCAACACAGGCAGGATGGAGGCTTGGGTGCTAAGATTTATACACCAAGAAGGCAAGTGTACATCACTTCTACACACTTGTGCCAGCTAGAACTCCTAAGCACAGCCACACCTAACCTAGGAGGAGGCTGGGAAATGTAGTCCAGGTTTGGGTCCCCAGCAAAGGGAGACTGATGTGGGGAGCTGCTGACAAAACTACTTTGTTAGTTTAGACAATGGCCACTGTGCAGGTGTGCCACCAGCTCCAACTCCCTCAAATCTCAGGTATGGAAGGGTAAAGGTCCCCAGTGAGAGACTGGCTTGGCATTTCAAACCTGAGAACCATGGGCCCAGACTTCCCAGTCATCCGTTATTAGGAAACTATAGAGACAGCAGGGGAGAAGATAAGAAAGTGCTGGGTGAGAAGATTCTACTCTGCTGGCCTTTCTTCCCAATTTGTGACCTTAGAGCATTCTATATAGTTTTGATCATCTAGGAGACCTGGCTTACAATGCAGACATAAATCACTGCCATTAAAAAAAAAAAAAAAGAATCAAAAAGTGTGGCCTCTCTCAGAGCGGACACTGTCAAAGTCATTTTTCTCACTTTGACTATTTATATTCCTCCTCTGACCACGCTATACACAAGGAAGTGAGGCTGTAGCCGGTGGGAGTGCTATTTCAGGTCAGGGGACATCAGTTTTCGATGGATGTATGCCGTCTTTATTTGATTCCTGCTGACATGGATTGGATGCTCTGGGAACGAGACTCAAGTTGCTTTCCAGGGCTGAATCAGTGAGTTTTCTTTTTGATGAAGCTTATTAATCAATGCCTGGCATAAAACCAGACAGCAAAATACATCATAGAATCTAAGCTGGAGGTACAATAAAGTGCCAGCTGCTAAGATCCTGGGCCGCTCTCGAGGCTAAGTCAACCTGGTCTAACGCGCCTGTGTGGTCTGATGCTTGACTTTCAAGGGTGTTCTTGCATTTGTGGGAGGGCTTAGTCAGAGTGGCATTTTCTGTTGGAGGAGGGAAAAGTAGGTTAACAAAAGACCCTAGTGCAGCAAGACAACAATGGATAGAGGTAGGTTAGGTAGGGAGGCTCTGGGGGAAAACAGATGTGGGCTTGAGTTCCCCGCTTAGCTGCTCTCCAGGTGTTGGGCTTGGAACTTGTCATCTGTGGTGGTTTGAGTGAGACCCCCCCCCCTGTAAGACTTGAGTATTTGAACACTTGGTCCCTCCCCAGTTGGCTGTTTGGGGAGGTTAGGAGGGGGTGGCCTTGGTGGAAGAAGTATGTCACTGGCAGCAGGCTTTGATGTTTCAAAAGATTTTCTCCGCTTCCGGTTTGCGGTTTGAGATGTGAGCTTGTAGTTTGCTACCATGGACTGTTAACCCTACAGAACTGCAAGCCAAATAAATCCTTTTTTTCCCTCCCCTGTAAACTGCATGGATTATGTTGATAAAATAGCAATAGAAAAGTAACTAAGTCATAACCCATTTAGTCTACTGACCTAATTAGTTTTGAGTTCTGACTGCCTCCCAGGTGAGGTGGTGGTGATGGCTAACCACAGCCTTGTGTGTGCCGGGCTCTACTGCAACGTAAGTTACCATAACTCACAACTGCTACTATTATTTACTCAAATCTGAACTGCTCTCACAAGGATGAGCTTAACAGTGTTTTGCTGGGAATAAAAGGTAGACAATGACATTGGGAAAATAAAGATGGATTCTGAGAAAGAATTTAAGATTTAACATTCGACTAGAAAGGAATGTTTATGAAGATTTGTGGTTGAAAGAATTCTAAGATGGACTTTTTTTTTTTTTTTTGGTTTTTCGAGACAGGGTTTCTCTGTGTAGCTTTGGTTGTCCTAGAACTCACTTTGTAGACCAGGCTGTCCTCGAACTCAGAAATCCGCCTGTCTCTGCCTCCCAAGTGCTGGGATTAAAGGCCTGTGCCACCACTGCCTGGCTCTAAGATAGACTCTTAAGATGTCCATCTCCTGGGGCACACAGTTACCTTCTCTGTTGTTCAGTCAAACACTGATGTTGGTGGTCCTGGGAAAGGATTTTGCAGATGCAGTTAAGATCCTAAAGTGGTCGACCTTCGGATGTGGAGATCATCTTCACTGGGCCCTGAGGTGACTGAACACGTCTTACCACAGAAATGTTGAGCCTGAGAGCCCTTAAGGACCTGCCACATGATAGGGTAGCTATGGCAGCCCAGTGACTATTGAGAGCAGTCTATGCTGATAGCAAGTGAGGTAGGAGAGTTCTATCAGCCATTCAACTGCAAAGCAAAAATCTGGTAGGAAACTGAGGCTCCAAGCTGTGGCTCCTTCTTCTGCAGATCCTTCCTCCACCACTGGTCAGAGGAAGAACCCACCCGCCCCCAAGAGAAATGCGGCTCGGCTAACATACACATTCCAGCCCTCGGTGATCCTATGAGGAGGATGCAGCAAGGTTCCTGACCCATAGAAACAGATAACAAGTTAGTGTTGTTTTAAACAAGTGGGCTTGCAAGAATTTGAAACCTAGCAGCAGCTGATATATATATGCTTCCATACATTTCTTTCAAAGATGCTAAAAGCAAGCCCTCCAAAAAAAATTTCCCACTAAGGCTTCAGTTGGCGCTGGGGATATGGCTTGGTGGTTAAGTAGGCAGTATAAGCTGAGTGCTTATGATCAGTATATGATAAGTACAATCATAGAAGAACAAATCCTATGTAAGAGCATGGGCTTGTGGGATTCTGAGCCTAGTGCTCACATCCGGCAGCTCGCAACGACCTTTAACTCTAGAGCCATGGGTCTGACATCTTCTGGTCTCTGAAGGCACCCCCTACCCAAGGGACATACACAAATAAAAAATAATTAAAAAAAAACCAGACAGACAGTAACGGCTATCTCTGTTTTTTTTTTTTTCCAGCAAATTAGGGCTTGGGAGTCAGCCATTTTTACAGCCCATAACTAACATATATAGGAAGTGCATGCTTGTGTGCAAGTGTGTGTGTGTGTGCCTGTGTGTGTGTGTGTGCGTGCGCGTGTCTGTGGGAAGGATGGAGGATTTGTGATATTTTGCAGTTCAGAATTCCGTGCCCTCTGGTGATTACTGATGAGCCCTCCTTACAAGGTTCCACACCTCTAATGCTAACATCTGCCTTTGCTTTGTAAGATGGGCTACATCCCCTGCTCCATGTGCAGGTCCAGCTCCCAAGGTAAATCATGTATTTAATATTTTTCCATAAAAGGCGGAAGCGGTCGCTATTGTTTGTGCATGTCACGTTGACAATGTATGCCTCGGCGGGCCTGCTGTTATGCACAGCTAATGACTATGAAACCTGCAGAAAATAGCGTGGTGAGCTAGGGAGCGACAGCTCCTTTGCCATCTGAGACCCGTGAGGTTTCCTCCTGTGAAATAGGGGGAAGCAGATAACAACAGGAACCCACGTGTGGAGCCAGGGAATGTAGTAGACTTATATTATCTCAGCAGACAGTCCGTTCTCTGTGGGGCAAGAACAATGGAATCTCACTGAGGCCCGCCCCCTTTTCGTTGTCTGAATGGCATCTGGAGTCATAGACCCCTCTCCCTTGAAATGAGTCATTTTGCTGTTTTAAACAATTAACTGGGCGTTAAGAGGGAGATGCAGAAGGACTGATGTTAGGCTTTCCAAGGGAGGCTGTGCGGGGTCATGACTGGGAAGTGTGGTCTGTGGAGTCACGTGGCTTAGTGGTCAATTCTGGAGTCTGCCATCTGCAGCTAGGTGACCTTGGGCTGGTTTTACAGTCTAGGTCGCAGGTTCTCCATCTGTAAACTGTGCTTTCTCTTTTTCTTTTGGAATGGGGCTCTCTCTGTGTAGCGAGGAATGTCCTTGAACACACAACCCCCGGGGGTTATAGGTGTGTAGTGTCACACTTCACTGGATGTGCTCCATGGAGATGAAATGAAATGGATGCCGACCATTTCACACCTTGTCCACTCAAGAAACAGTGAGCTTTACTCGTGTTGCTTTCTAATCCACATCGTGCTATTCTACACAGACCTGAGCCTGGTCTTCTGTAAAAGATTCTGGAATAGCTCCTTACTGTCTGGATCAGTATCCTGAGCCCCCTTTAGATGTCTATGCATCTCCTTTATAAAATTACCCCAATTCACTCAAAAGCTTCTCATACAAGCTTCAGAGTACACAGGCATCAAAAGTGGTCAAGCTTTGTTATATTTTGTTCTGTTTGGTTCGTGTCTAAGTCCTCCTCCCCTTTATGACTGGGAACTCATGGTTTGAGGTGGATCTTAGTGGGACCTCAGGCCCTTCTGAGACATCACCCGGGCCCTCTGCAAACATGGCTACCTGTCAGGATTGATATCTTATATATGGCCTCTGGTCTGGAGACTGTAGTCCCAGCTCTACTAAGAGGTCACCAGTGCCTTTTCTAGACTTGCAGTCTGGGGCAGAAGGTCACCTGCCTATCCTAAATGAACTAAGTACAGTCATTGTACATGAATGCTTGCCTATTTCTCTCTTCCTGGTGTCTAGCTCTCATGTTTCCAGTCGAATCTTCTGACTGGCAACAAGCTTTCCTTTGACAGAAGAACTTGCCACTTTCTCCTCTGAGCTTACATTGTATCATCTGGCTGTGTTTTCTTCTGTGCAATTGTGAATTCTGAAGAAATGAGCTGTTCTATTTCTGGTTTGTTTCTCCCCTTGGTCATCAGAGTGCCAGCAATGGGTCAGGGCTCAAAAATAATATCTACTTCATGGTCAACAGATGCGTGAAAAATGCCCTGTCTCTCTGGACATTCTTTGGAAGATGGAAGAAACTCGAACTTACAATGGACATTGAAAGAAGATCTGTTGGGTTTGGCAAAAGTAACAGCCTGGGTAAGAGGGTGGGAGGGGGCATCACGCTTTACATCTGGCGAGGGGCTGGCTATAAACTGGTACAACATTTCTGACTGATGCTACTATGTCGGAAATGAAAAGAACTGGCAACAAAAATTATGTTATCTCTCAGGGTTGGGGGAGGGAGTACATAGGCCTCAGGGGGAGAACACTGGAAAGTAAATACCCCAAATTTATCGGTGATAAGTGATCCCCCTCCCCATCTTTAGCTGTTCTAGAAGGATGTTATTTGTGGAAGGACTGGACAAGGGTGGTGCACTCCCTTCAGTGAATAAGTGTCTCCTCCTAAAATGATAAAATAATTCTCTCTCCCTATCTCTCCAGTTTATAGAGCTGGGGCTTGAACCCAGGACCTTGTATGTGCCACATAAATGCTTTACCCCTGAGCGATTCCCCAGCCACCCTTTCTCTTTAGAGCTCCTTCCCTCTCTCCCTCCCTCCCTTTTTCCTTTCTCTCCACCCTACACAAGGGAAGTTCCTGGCCATCATCCCCAGAGGTAGCCATTGTTAGTAATTTTCTTTGTCTTTGCAGATGTAGTTTATGACTAAAGGAAAAACCCTTTTGTTTACATCCAAACATTTCCTTATATAAATGGTGGTACTTTGTATATATAGTATTTTCTGTGCCACAGGGGAGTGGGATTTTGTTTCTGTTCTTATCATATGTATACACAGACACAATGTAGTGAGGTAAATGGTTCTAGAGAAAGTGTACAGTAAGAAAAAACTAATCCTTTGAGCCCTCTTTCCCATCTTTCCTAGTTACTCCAATTCTTGGCCAACACCACAGGCAAGCCCAGCCAGTTCTTTGGTCACCGGCTCTCAGCCCCTGTTTTGAGATCTGTTTGGGGATGATGTGGGAGTATCCTCTAGTTTGTTCTCTCTGTGAGGTGAGAATAATTCTACTCCCTCATGCTTCTGTCTCACTTTCTTCTCTCCATCCTCCAAGCAAGGATGACTTCATGGTGGGCATGAACATAAACTATTTTGCATTTAGACCAAACAAACACCACTCATGGCTGAGTTGTGAGCAGATATTATGGTCATGGGTCCTTTAAATACAGTATTCGTTTTCCAAGGAACAGCCCCCTTCTTCACTTAGGCTTCTAATGTAGCAAGCACAGGGCTTTACCCACAGATGCACAGCCAAGGGTTGGAATGGGCTCTCAAATGGTCGGTCAGTTTTATTTCTCAGAGACTAATCCCCCCAGAAGGCACCTATCCTGAGCTCACAGCCCTTCACTGAGGGAAGTCAGGGCAAGTGGATCAACTTCTGCAGCCCAGCTCTACAGCCTAGGAGTATGACTAGAGGTTTTTTATTTCTATCAGGGGTCCTGTTACACCTGTGGTCCACTATCACTCAAAAATGTATCTCACTAGAACACAAGTCTTTTGAAAGCTCCTTTAAACCTTCCAACCTCTCCTAGACTCAAATGTGGGCCTATTTCTCTTGCTTTCCTTTTCCATTTTGGGCTGTGGTTGGGTTGGTTGCTCCTCCACTCCCCAGACATGACATCGTCATAGAAGTAGAAGGAGGAGGGACAGGATAAGGGATTTCTGGTAGGGGGAAATGGAGAAAGGGGCTAACAACTGAAATGTAAATAAATAAAATATCCAGAAGAAGAAGGAGGAAGAGGAAGAGGAGGAGGAGGAGGAGGAGGAAGAGGAGGAGGAGGAGGAGGGGAAGGGGAAGGGGAAGGGGAAGAGGAAGAGGAAGAGGAAGAGGAAGAGGAAGAAGAAGAAGAAGAAGAAGAAGAAGAAGAAGAAGAAGAAGAAGAAGAAGAAGCAGCTAACAAAGCAAATGAAGCCATATACCTACATCAGTATATTTTGTCACCCTGGTTGTGAGGAGGAGAGTAACAGATGTGTCATCAATGACAGCCTTCAAGGTGACCTGTGATCCCTGCGGGGAAGGGTGCTGGACTTGCTTAGAGTCAGCCAAGAAGCACCAGTGAGGAGATGACCTTCTGAAATTGGGTTATAGAAACTCTGTAGCAAAGACAAACCGTAACAAAACTTCTTGTAGAAACATTTCCCAGCATGGTGGTACACACCTTTAATCTTAGCCCTTGGGAGGTAGAGGCAGATTGCTGTGAGATTTAAGCCTGCCTGGACTACAGAGTGAGTCCCAGGCCAGTCAGAGCCGCATAGTGAGACCCTGTCTCAAAACAAAATAAAACAGCAACAAGCACACACACACACAAAAAGATTTATCTGTCCACAGGCTGTTTCCCTTGGTCCCTTTTGTCTGTCAGATAGCAATTAGAGCTTCCTTTTACCAAACTCTTACTTTCTCAGCAGGTACTTTCTCTGTATATCATCCTGTATAATCGTCGAGACACCACTGCCATTGTTATGTCTAAAGAGGAAGAACCGAAGGCTCGAAAGGGTTAAATAATATAGCCAGTGTGTGAAGAATTGGGATTGGTTCCTCAGTATGGACACTCTGCAGCTCTCCTGAGTGGCCGAGATGCACGGGGCAGCTGTGGTTGGGGCGTGACCCCGCCACCCCTAGATAGTATCTTCCCTGCCAGCTGCAAATGGATCTAATGTGCTATCACACACAGACAGGTTCCTTTTGTCTTCTAAAGCATGCAATTTAGTATGTGTACAGCAATGTCATTACAGCTACTGTTTACAAAAGTTATCTTCCAAGTGGACTCCTACAGACAATTCTGCCGTGACAAACACATCTGTTCAGTCTCTGTTTTCTTACTCGTGACAGAGGAGAGGAAATGGAACTGAAGAAGAGTACGACTTTCTCTCTGATGAATAGCCTCTGAGGAGTCCACGGCACACCTTGAACCTTGTATTTTTTTAAGTTACAGACAGACATTAATTTCATTTTGTTACTAACTCTGCATTGAACTGTGCCTGTTTAGTGTCAGCACACAGAACAAAAAGAGTGAATGCTTTAGGTGACAAGGACAGCAAAGGTCATCTCTTAAACGTGACACTAGTTGGGCGGCTGCCGCTGACTATGGGGAGGAAGCTAAACCTTTTCACAGAGAAGGAAAAGGTGATATAAGGGAGGAAAAAACCTGACCTTATACTCCCTCCGGATGATAGCTACTACAGCTGCACACCTGAATAGCAATTAGTAGAAAAAGCAATTTTCCAAAACTGATTAAGAGTCAGGACAAGTAGAATGGAGCTGGACAAGGCTGCCAAAAAGATATATATTTTTTTGGACAACTCCCTTTCATTTGCAAATACTCTGTTCATTTTGTATTTAACTTATACTTGAACTAATCATATTTGACCAGTAGCCTTGTCATCCTAGACTCAGGGAAGGTGCTGACCCAACACATTACCTGATGTCTAATCAATGGTTTCCTCCTGTCAGTGTGGTTTAGATCATCAGTGGGACCTGCTGGACTCTGACTTGTCTTTCATTTTTAGTTCTGCCAAAGTGAACGAGGTCTCAGGTGGGGTGGGGTGGGGATGAGGGTGAGGGGTGAGAAGCTCACTGTTCTCTGTGAAGCTCAAACGTTTGCTTCTAACACTCTCAATCTTGTGGCCACTGGGACCCTCTTGCCACTTGGGGATGATGGCTCAGACACTTGGGGATGATGGCTCAGAAGGAGCCCAACTAATGTTGGAATGACCATGACAGACATTCATGTGCAAAAGAAAAGATACTCCTTACAATAGGCTAGAAACTTATTCTTTTCCTGTCTCTTTATTTCTAATTTTTTTAAAAATAGATTTTCACAACTAAAGTCAAGACCAACCAAGCATAATACAACCAAAAAAAAAAAAAAAAGTGCCCCAACCCCTCTGCTTTCTTATATCCATTGAAGACATATTCTACTATTCTCTTGAAATGGATTGTGTATTAGCACCTACAAAGGGCTAAAGCACAGAGGACAGTCTGTCAGTCAATGAATATAAGCTTTAAAACATTTATTTCACTTTATCAGAAAATGAGATAATTTTTTGAAAAAAAAAGTGCTAAGCATAATTATGTTCAAAACCAAGATAAACATCATATGAGTCACACATGGAACAGAAACAATAAGCCCTGGACCGACCAGGCTCTAGATTATAAATACTAGTCTAGGCAGATTGAAGGAGAAAACTAGAAACCAAAATATGCAGGATGGGATGTGGGTCGAGGTTCCTAGGCAAGGCAGCTTCTCTGTGAGTGACTGAAAGGCTGTAATGTTCCTGAAGCTGCAGTCTACACATGCATGTGGCCTGGTGGGTAGGAGGGAGTAAAATGGGGACTGTTGGACAGGCTGACTGTTGGACAGGCTGACTGTTGGACAGGCTGACTGTTGGGCAGGTTGACTGTTGGGCAGGTTGACTGTTGGGCAGACTGACTGTTGGGCAAGCTGATGTTGAAGAGGCTGACTGTTGGACAGGCTGACTATTGGGCAGGTTGACTGTTGAAGAGGCAGACTGTTGGACAGGCTGACTATTGGGCAGGTTGACTGTTAGGCAGGTTGACTATTGGGCAGGCTGACTGTTGGACAGGCTGGCTGTTGGGCAGGTTGACTGTTAGCCAGACCACTAGTCACACAACAACTGGAAACTGACTTTTCCAGTATCTCATGGGAAGGCAGGCAGAAGACTTGATTCTGGGCTGATGATCACTGTCCAGAGTGAAGGTAAATATGAGACTGCCAGAAAAGGAGGTGGGAGTTGAGCCCTAAGAATGAGGCACATACATACTCCATGCCAGACTGACTTATTTAAAATGCCAAACATCTGGAAGAACAGCTGCAGACAATCAGGCAATTGATTCACTCTTGAACAATCAATAGTGCCAGCTGAAATTGATTAGAAAGTACATCTGAGATCCTCAGAGAGTTGCAGAATGGGATAATACAACCAAAACAAAGCCCATGAAATGAGGGCAGGGAGATTGGACTCAGGAACAAGCATTTATAAATAGCCAGTTATAAATCTTGGAAGTGAAAAATACAGTCACTAAATTAAAAATGTAGAGATGGGTTAAGTCTCAGATTTGCCAAAAACCAAACCCAGACTTTGTAATTTAGAGCATTCCACTGAGACAAAGACTCAAAGGATGAGCAAGAAATAAAATAAAAATATCTATGTAGGCTAGTACAAGGAAAATTCTAGAAACATATTCATGTGTGTATATATGTGGGTATATATGTGTGTTTATGAGTTCATGTGTATATTTAGGAGTGCATGTATCTGTGTGTACATTTGTGTGAGTACATGTATATATATATGTGTGTATGTATGTATATGTGTGTGTATGCATATGGGTTATATGTGTGGGTATGTGTGTATATGTGTATGTGTATATGTATATGTGTGTGTCTTTGCATGTCTGTGTGTAGTGTATGTGGGTTATATGTATGGGTATGTGTGTGTATTTTTTTTAAGTAGTGTACTGACTGGTTTGTGTGTCAACGTGACACAAGCTAGACTCATCAGAGAGAAAGGAGCCTTATTTGAGGAAATGCCTCCATGAGATCCAGCAGTTGTAAGGCATTTTCTCAATTAGTGATCAATGTGGGAAGGTCCAGTGCATTGTGGTGGTGCCAGCCCTGAGCTGGTGTCCTGGGTTCTGTAAGAGAGCAGGCTGAGTAAGCCATGTGAGCAAGCTAGTAGGCAGTGCTCCTCCATGGCTTCTGCATCAGCTCCTGCCTCCAGGTTCCTGCCCTGTTTGAGTTCCTGTCCTGACTTCCTTCAGTAATGAACAATGATATGAAAGTCTAAGCAGAGTAAACCCTTTCCTCTCCAAGTTATTTTTGGTCATGGTGTTTTGTTGGAGCAGTAGAAACCCTAACTGAGACAAACAGGAAACAGAAGTATCAGGAAAGAAACAGTTTTCAGATTTTAAGTCTCAAATCATCTGACAGATTAAACAGAAATTTAAGAGAGTTAAAGGATTAAAAAGTTTTAAAATCAAGGAGTTAAAAAATGACAAGTTGCTCTTGAATAAACAATCATGGAACTGACAGAAATGACCAGGCCCAGTAAGGCAAGAAAGCAACCTTCAGCTGAAAGGAAAGGGATGGAAGAGCCTGACGAATGGAAGGAGGCGCTATTGAAGAATTTAGAAAGCTGTAACTTTGTGAAGAGAAATACAAACTAGGCTGGGCTGTGTGGTGCTGGTCTATAGTAACAGCAACTCTGGAGAGTGCGGTGTGAAACCTGTCTGTGCTAGCAAGACAGTTAGCCTGAGCAAGAGACCCTACCTCAAGCTAAACCGAGCAAGCCAAGTCAAGCCAAGCCAAGCCAAACCCGCCAACCATACAAAACACAGCATGGGAAGAAAAGGGAAAATTACACAGACTTAAAGAGGGACAGGCTACCAGGGCGTTACATTCGTATCTAGGGAATGGTTAATCACAGTCTGACAAAAGTCGAAATTCCCACAGTCAAGAGGAGAGGATTCATGGTCTACACAAAATGTAAAGAACAACGAGGTTATGAGAAAGTCACCACACAGTAGCTGTGCAGACTGGTCCTTATTCTTGAGGATGACTAAGATACTAAGTTTATTCATTCTTGTTAGGGAAAGATTTAATTTTCTGAGAAAGTAAGTATGGCCACTTAAAGAAATAACACGAATAAAATCTACAGTGTCCAGATAAATCCAGGGGAACTGGATATAGAGTGTTAGTGATTGTGAGAATGTGAAAGCAAATCGAGAACGTGGAGGAAGAGAGATGACTGTAGTCACGGTATGTTGTGAACTATTAGTTTGGGTGTGGTGGGCTGGACAATGGTCTTCACAAAATGTCCAGTTCTTATTCGTTGATGTCTATGAAGTGTTATCAAAAGAGAGTGATTGTGGACCTGGAGATGAAGAGATTAACCTGTACTATTGGTCTTGGCTCGGTTCAATCTTAAGAATCCTTTAAGAGAGATGCAGAAGGAGCAGAACCAGAAAAAGATGCAAGGAAGAGAGATGGGGGGAAGGAGGGGGAGAGATGCTGCTGGTTCTAGAGATGAAGGAAGGGGTCATGAGGAAGTTTTCCAAGTGACAGGAAAACATATTCTCTCCTAAAGTCTCAAAGGGAACTCAGTCTTATTTAGACAAATGACCTCTGGAACTGTTAATTAACAAATTCATTCCATCAGCAACAGGGCATCAATATACTTTCTGAATTAAAGGCAGAGTCTATCATTGGCTAGCTAAGAATCCAACTCAGGGCTGGAGACATGGCTCAGTGGTTAAGAGCCCTGATGCCTTTGAGAAGATCCATATTTGGTTCCTGGTATCTACACTATGTGGCACACAGTTGTCTGTAACTCACCTCTAGGGAATCTGAAACCTGCACACATGTCACACACACACACACACACACACACACATTAAAAACTCAATTCTATTTAAAATATTATTTAAGTATTATTTAAAATATTTAAAATTATTATTCCAAGAAAATCACAAAAATGAAGTTAAGGGAATAAAAAGATATACCAGTTGGATAGCAATTAAAAATTATTCTCGGGAAAGTTAGAATTTAACCCAGAAATTTAATTTAAATTGGAATTAGAATTAATAATGTAATATGAAAGAAGAATAATAGGAATAATAATAAAATTCATCATTTGGCTTTGAGATACACAGGGTGAAAATTGATACTTGGGAAATGAAAAGAGAGAGTCTTTGATAAAATTCTATCGAATTTGGGCAAATGGTAATATTGTAGGAGATATGAATGATATATTTAGTGATATTGACTTGATAATATAGGCACATAGATGGTCCAGTGCACTTAATAATTAGGTAATCTGTATTCTTTCTAAGGTCATATGGAGTAGCTATAAAAATTAATCACATGTTATGTCTCCGAAAGACCTCATTTAGAGTATGTGTTACTCAAGCCGTGTGTTCTAACTTTAATCTAATTAAAGTCCATAACGAGGAAAACTATTAAGAGTTAAAACTACAGACCTGTATGTAACCCACAAAGAGAAAACCATAACGACACTCTCAGACTTAGAATAACAAAGACTGCAAATAAGAACATGTGTGACGCTACATGTACTGTGTGCCACGTAAAGAAAATACTGACAAACTCTGACTGCCCCATCAGATTGAAATGGAAAGTGATGAAGGTGCTTGAAAAAGAGGGAAATGGTGGAAAAGAAACCAGGCAGAAGAACAGAAGGTTAAGAGCAGAAATTAACAAATGAACCTTTCCAATCAACAAATTTTAGAGGTGTTTTACAGTCACAGAAAAACAGAGTAGAGAATCTCAGAACCCTGGTGTAGCTCTGTGTCCCCAAACAGACAGGGGAGGAATGGGGAGGGCAGAAGGGGGCAGTGAATGAGATGCTAATGCATGGGACTCTTGTGCAGCACCTTGAGAGACCTGCTGTCTGTATGGTCGGTTGTGGCTTTTTGACTTTCTGTGAGTGTTCGTTCCTGTGTTCCTACTGCTCTCTGTCAGTGGCTTCTAATCCACCTCATGAGTCATTCAAGACATCTCTGCATAATTTCGTCAATCTCTTGGCAACCTGCTCCAGTTCCTCATGGCTAGGTCATAGAAAAGTCAAGTATTTACTCATCAGTGAAAGGATAGGTTACTTTCTTCATGTATACTACATAAACCATTTACTTAGACATAAGAGTCAGCACTGTTTAGCCATTCCTCGGAATGCTTGTCACATGGGGACAAGGCTGTGCCGTGGAGGCTCAGGGAAGAAAAGGGTTGAAGTTGAGATAAAAAGCATCTTTGAGAGAATACAAAGCCCCATTGTAAACAATGGGTCAGTCTACACAATAAAAGGTATCTAAAAATGACATCTGAACCTCAGTGGTAACCAAGGAACTACACATAAAACCTACAGTGATGTGCCATCCCAGGGGTCGTGCTGACAAGAGCGTAGGAATCTGGCTGTACTAAAGTTTGAGTCTTAGAGAGAAAGCTCAAATACTTCCGGAAGGGCACATTTTTTTTGATAAAACTGCTTTGGACTCAACAATTCTACACCTAGGTATTTGTCCACTCTGCATAAGCCCATGTTATCACTTGCATGTACAAAGCGACAAGGACTTTGTTCACTGTGCTGCTGTTACAATAACACAATTGTCAACTCGTAGGAAAAGAAATAACCATAATATCAGTAAATTGAATACATGTAGCAGCTGAGCTGAGTGAACAGATACATGTGCATAAGCATGGGTGGGTTTTGGAATACAACAGGGAGCCTCAACAATAAGTTACAAGGCGTCACATACAGTAACTCGACTTAGATAACATTTTTAAAGCAAAAAAACCCATAGCTTTTTGGCAAAAAACCCCCATATATACTTATAAACTTATTATGTATTAATATAAAAGCATGACTTTGATACACATTAAATTTATTACATGGTTGCCTTTGAGCAGAGAGCAAGGAAATAGAACTATCCAGGATAATGTTCTCTCTTGGACATTATCAAAATTCTTTTGCCATTTTGATGCCCACTGACTGATCTGGCAAAGTTAAACAGTACAGAACCAGGCGAAAAGGTCATGGGTCTGGATTCAAACCACCAGGGACAGTGCCAGGTCGCCACTTATTCCATGTCAACTTAACTGGTCCTTATCTCCCTTCCTGCTATCTTATGATGATCACAGTAGATTTGTAGTAGACACAATACTATCTATCCAATATTGACTGTAAATAAACATTTGTCACAGTGAATTTCGTTTCACCGTCACCACCGTAACTGCCACACCCATTGCTAGGTGCTGGAAATGAAGTGCAGAGACTGTAATCACTGGAATGAGACAGATACTCAAAGAAATAAGAGAAGAAAAGCTGACCCTGTTGAGGTGAGGACATGTCCCAGGGCCTGAAGGTCTGAGATGTGAACACCTGGGTCCCCTCTGCTGTATCACCGTGTGGCTCAGTACACAGCCAACAAAAAGAACCATCCTTGAATGAGGCATCAGCATTTCCTTTCCCAGGGTCTAGGAATTCTAAATATCAAACAGTGGATTCTCACTTGAGTCACAGAGGCAAGAGGCCGCTCAGACATCTGTCTCAGTGCCAGCAGACTCCCAAGGTCTTACTGAAATCTCAACAGAAGGCTTTGCGCTAACTGTAGCCAAGGCCAAATTAGCGCCGGGAGTGTAAGGAAAAGAATTCCAGAAGCTTCCAAGCAATGTCCTTGTCTGTCCAGCCAGGGACACCCATGAAGAGATTGCACATGTTCTCCGGACTCGTGCTGATGACCTCAGGGTCCTGGGGTTGCTTCCCCAGACCCACTTCATTTCTGCTGTTCCAAGTGAAGAGAGACTCTGTGTTCCCAAAAGGAATCCTTTCTCCCTGTCTTAGTTAGGGTTTTATTGCTATGAAGAGACACCATGACCATGGCATCTCTTATAAAGGCAAACATTTACTTGGGGTTGGGTTATAGTTTCAGAGATTCAGCCTATAATCATCATGGTTAGAATCATGGCAGTGTACAGGCAGGTATGGTGCTGGAGGGGCCAAGAATTCTATATCCTGATGCAGAGGCAGCCAGGAGGGGACTCTCTTCCACAGGCAGCCAGGAGAAAGCTCTGATTCCACTGGCCAGGCTTGAACATTTATATGAAACAACCACAGGGATATACTTCCTCTAACAAGGCTGCACCTACTCCAGCAGGGCCACACCTCCTAATAGTGCCACTTCTCATGGGCCAAACATATTCAAACTACCACACTCCCGTTTTGGGGATATTTTACCAACAGCAATAAAACTAACACAGAATGTAATCTAAAGCAATACAGATCCACCCATGAGACATCAATTAAGTCTAAGTTAAAATTTTACAGATATATACATATATACACATATACCATGCACATGTTCTTCTATTCCAAACTTTTAAAAGAGGTCTTGTTTTCTTAAATCTCTTTTTAAAATCTAGTATGTATTTCTAAGACATTAAATTTTTCTCTAAACTGTCTTTAAACTTCCTGATACCACCTTGAGGGAGGGCTTTCCACTTCCTGCCTTCTGACCCCTTCAGCTGTATGTTTCTTGCTAAGGGAGGATGTAATCACAGTGGTGGCCATGATGCATGCTGCCCTGCATGATAGAGATCTCGGCAGACGGCTGCCGGCAGGGAGTATCTGGGGAAGGATGACATTTTCTACCAGCCAAGAGAAGAGAGAGAATGACCCGTCCTATCAGGACAGCCAGCAAAAAGAGGCTGTGGGGTTCCTGATCCACAGGAGGCTTGGTGTGGGAGCAAGTATTAGTTAAGACTCTTTCCTAATGCTTGGCAGTCTAAGAATTCAATTTCCGTAACATGAATACATATATATCAGGAAATTCACAGCTACCACATAAAAGAGGTTCGGTTTTCAACTAAGATAACTTCAGTTGAGACTGTTTCACACTTGCCTAAACTCAACCAACACTGGTTTCCAGGAGCTGACGGAGGCCAGACACAGCTGGCAGTTTATTGCTTGTGTCACGTGCATGACTCTGATGTAAGGAAATATTAGACAGTTGAGACACGCGATCATAAAATCTTTGTGGGAAAGAAAAGAGCGCTGTTTTAGTAAGCCAGCTGGACCATTCACTGTATACTCTATATTACTAAAAATAAATCCTTGATGTACTTTCCGTGTTTTGAAATATACCAAAAAGTGCCATAAAAGAAATCTGGGGACTGGAGGGACAGCTCCATGGTTAACAGCATGTACTGTTCTTGCAAAGGACCTGAGCTCCCAGTATACACTCTGGGTTGGCTCACAACTCCCTGTAACTCCAGCTCCAGGGGAACTGGTGTTCTCCTCTAGCTTCTTCAGGCATTTGCATGGATGTGCAGTGTACATATCTCCACCACCATCACCATCACTGCCTCACCACCACTCCCATCATCCCCCACCATTACCACCATGAACACCACCCCCATCACCACCACCACCACTACCAACACCACCATCTCCACCACCACCACTCTCTGCCACCACCACTACCAACAGCAACAACAACAACAACAATACCACTTTTGAAAAGAAAAGAAAAATTTAGAGATTTGTGAATGGGAGGGAACAGATGCTATGTGTGTTTTGAAGTTTCTCTGGGTTGCCTGTGTCTTCCTTCTGTTGTCCCCGGGCCCAGAGAGGCCTCCCCCTAGGTTTTCTCTGAGGGTCACTGACCCCTTTCTTTCCCTAGGGCCAGTTTCATACTGGACCACACAGCAACATTTCCTAGTCAAGACTTCACAATTTCTACCAAACTCAGCCAGGAATTAATTGGGTAAATAGTACACTTTTTTCTCAACAGGACTTTCTTCTGTCAATTATTAAATAATGTTATCTAGACAAAAATATAGATCTTGGGGCCTCATGTTGAAAAGAGCAGTGACTGTCTCTATATGAAGATGACTTGATGAAGAATAAGGAAAAGTGATGATAACAATGAGCCGGGATGAGGAATAAAGGCTGACAATTGGGACCAGTGTCTGGTGGGCTGTCCTGAGTCAGGAGAAAGTGTTAATTCTATTCTTTTCAATAGTGACTGCTTTGAAAATAATAATATTTGATTCTTCAGAAGTATCTGAGAGCTCTTATTCAGGTGACAATAATTTGGAGATAAGAAGAAAACAATACTGGTTATAATTTTATGTTTAAATTTGGAAAACCAGTTTTAAAATTAATGATTTTAATGACTAGAATAAAAATTCTTAAATTTGACAAACAAATAAACCAAGAAACCTAACAAATACAAATACCCAAATTTAAAAATTTGTTCCATAACCCCTAAAACAACCCCAATATTATCTCTTTTTTGAACCAATAAATAAATAAATAGATAGATAGATAGATAGATAGATAGAAAAATAAATAAATAATAAGAGCTTATAAGTGGCTAGCAGATCTAAACCATACTCATGATTTATGCAAGTCTGAGACAGACTCATTTTAACACGTATACTTTGACTTGTTTTCTCTAATTTCTATTTTTGCCATATAGTATCTTATATGTGATACATGCTTATAAGAATTATTTTATTTTTAAGTGTGTGTGTGTGTGTGTGTTTGTGTGTGTGTTCATGAGTGCAGTTGCTTATGGAGTCCATAAGGGAGTGGTGCATCACTTGGAGCTGGAGTTAGCCATCCAATATGGGTACTGAGAACTGAGTTCAGCAAGGACTCCAAACTGTGTCTTTGGCCCAATACATCCTTTTAAATTGCATTGAAATAGTCTCTGAAGAAAGGGGAGAACAAAAACAAACAAACTAAGAAGTGTATATCCAAGGGGAATCTGCAGAGGCAGTGTTCGTCAGAGGGCTCGGTGAGAGCTAACGCTGGTTGCTTCCGAAACATCCTCCCATGTGGGATTATGTGAAATGTATCTGTTTGCTTACCAGATATGTATATTGTGCTTCTTGGTTAACAAAAGGACTATAATAAAGAGAATTAAGGTTGGGAGCGATATGGTTTCATACTGCTTAGCCATGAGAATCCCTGCTCTGGCACTCATTTTTAAACACATGTTGCAAAAAATAGACACACTGGACATTAGCCAAAGCTGTGATAGCCCGGGACTTACTCACCATGCGAGCCCGAAATACTGCAGGGATGAAGGACTGGTTAGAGAGCTGGAGAATTCTGGATGTGTCCTTCAGGACATAGATGTTGCCAAAGTCAATTTGAGTGGGGTGTATGAAGATCACGGGGCCTTCTCCAATACTCTGTATGTGACATGCCTGTGTTCCACAAGAGGAAGAACAAAGGACCGGGTGAGGGTGCTGGTATGAGCTCACATCCCTTCCCGATGGTTCTCTGTGGTCAGAGGGACACAGAGATGAACATGTGTGGTCTAGCCTGGAATGTCTCCCTGGGGTGATCAACATTCCTGGGCCAGCCTGGTGTCACAGGGTAGAGAAAATCAGATTCTTGGAGCTGTAAGTCCCATCCAGTCGTCCATTCTCAAGAACTCATTAAGTTATGTGTTGCTGTGATGTGTCTGAGTTTGATACCCAGCTTTATCCATTCTGGTAATGGCTGACAGGCAAAGCTACTGCACAGGTTGGCGGTTGAAAGCCACACTTTGAACTACACGGCTCCTTTTCTTTCCTAAAGCACTAGCTGCCTTCTTCGCCAATTGTATGTGTGCAGGGAATGACGGGGTCACAGTGAGTTGTGTGGGAGATGCTGGTCTGCTGTAGGTCACCTGTAGCATCTTACACAGAAGTGGTCAAAGCAAAACACTTAGCTCATCGTGCTCCCTAGGTGATCAGACTCCACTCAACAAACGCTAATCAGCTTCCAAGCAAACTTCAATGCCCAGGAAAACAAACTCCATTAAGATTTATCAGTTCAGCCTAAGCAGCAGTTTTCAGTGTTTCTCCCCTACCTTGCCTGAAGAGACTCTCAACAGCTCCCGTAGGTAAACTTGGGTGACTGTTAATGAAGCTGCTCTTTAGAAGATGATCTGGGGACCAGCCTGTGAGTGACCGAGTGATGGCCAAACTTAGCTTTGCTCTTGGAACAACTGAAGAACTTGTTGAACATACAGATATGCTGACCGTGAAGAGGCTCCAACCATGTATATGTATGTGTGTTAGGTGTGTGTGTGTATGTGTGCACGAATACATGTATACATGTGTGCATGCATATGAAAATTGTGCTACTCACGATAGGCTTACGAACAATTACTATACTACCTTACAACTTTTGGATGTATCTGCAGATAGTTTCCCCAGGTAATACCACACACATGCTTTACTTTGGCAGAATGAAAACATAAAGCCTTGTAACTGTAGAAACAAAAGGATATACAGTGATGACACACACCTTCAAGGAAAGAAACTTTTCAGTTTCTTTCATAGTTTCTCCTATGGTAGGGAGCGTGTGACCTCAGTGGTGATGCTGAAATCGGACTCACCAGAGGGGGTTCCTGGCTCCCGAAGACCGAGATGTAAACTGTGGATCGGTGTGCACCAGTGACCTGGGTCTCCAAGGCTAGTGGTATGTTCACAGTGCTGTGGGGGTTGATGACCCCACAGGGGGAGGGGCTGGAAAGCAGCACAGTGGGTGGATTTTCACACAGCTGCGGAGAGAAAAACCAGGGTAGTAGGCAAGCATTGCTTAGAGGAGAACACATGTCATGTTGGCTTATTTTGAAGCAAGTATTGTTCTGAGTTCATGGAGAGTTGTTAGAAATATCTCATCATTTAGAGAAGCCTATGGGATAAAGACCTTGATTCAGCCAATAGGACATTAGGTTAAATGGCCCCCTCCAAAAAGACTATCCTAGGGATGCAGGGAGTGAGCACAGCAGGCATTCAGGACAATTGCCATTCATGACCAAGGTCTACAGCTGAGTCCTCTGTGCCTTCATGCTTCACTTCCCGCTGCCTTAGACCTTTGCACTCCATTAACGCAGGTCATGCCACCAGCACTTTCTGAGCACGTGGTCCTCGCCCCAAAGCAGTCCTTTGCTTCTGTGATCACCTTCTTAGCCTGCTGTTCTCCTTGACCTGCCACAGACACTTTTTTCTCTTTAATTTGCTCTAGTTACCCACCCCTTGGAAAGCTTCAGGGGGTGGCTTGCTCTGAGAGCGCCCAGTGAAGTCCTTCTCTACTGCATGTGACCACCAGCGTGCCCGATGGATGTATTTTGGAACCTGGCTTCTTTTTCCAAGTCCACATTCTGGCCCAAAGCTGACACTGTCAGTCTGAGTAATTCCAAAAACCTTCCTGAGGGCCTTAGGTCCCAGCGGCAAGGCACAGCACACAGCTTTCATCCTTCTGGAACATCCCTACCCTTTCTGCATCTGGCCTGGCCTGACATAGCTTTGCAACACTCTATGATGGCATATCAGTCCTTGGCTGAGGCCCCTGGAGCCTGAGACAAAAGAGGAAACGTCTGAAATGTGATCTTTTATCCAAATATTGATACTTTGTCCACTAGAGTTTTTAAAAATTAATTTACTATCTTAGAACATGTGGTGAGAAGACGCTAGTATCTTGATGACTGAGCAGGCTTCCCCTTCGATACTGCACCCAAGGCAGGTTCCCAGCTCCCCTGTGTTGACCTTACTTCCCTTATCCCTGGATGCAGGCTCTGCTCTGAGTTCTTGAGATGGCCATGCACAGCACAGGGCCCCCTCTTCTGCTGCTGCGTCTATGTTGGATGTGCTCTGTGGCTTGGTTCTTGATTTCTGCTTATGTCAAGAGAAGCCTACATAATAAGTTCAACATCCTCTCCTACATACCCCTTTGGCTAGTGAGAGGTAGCCATCTGGTCCTGGCTCAGTCTTCTTTGTTCAGTTGAAACACTTGAGTTGGCTCTCCTCAAGACTTTGCAGATGACATGGGCCACATTTTGGCCCATGCTACTCCAAACATGCTGCCCCTCCCCCTTCCGAGTTTCCATTTCGAAAGATGACAAGAACTAAAGACAAGTGTCTGGCCGTGTTTTGACCCGTGGTTACCATCTTCCTCCAGCTGTATTTTTCACATGCAACCCAAATCTTTATTCTGTGTCCCTACAAAACAGGTAACTTGACACGAATTACTCCCTAGTCCCCACCCCCATGAATTTATATTGTAGTCTATACTCACAGACCTAAAGTACATTCTTGGTAAACCGTGTGTCATTAGTGACCTTCCATTGCTCTATATAAATATTTTGAATTTTCTGCATATGTGACCTGTTTGGTCCCCCTTGTAACCAGGTAGTGATGTGTGGAAGAGTGTATTTCATAGGAATTAAGACACAATCTCTCTTCCAGTGTGACCTCTAGATTTCTGGTCCAAAGGGTCCATTTATAAACATTTCATCACCATACCTTGGTGATGCTGTTCAGCCTTGGCCATGAGTACAAATGAGACCTCTCAGCTCATTTCCCAAGCATGGTTAATTCACAGGCAATTATTTGCAGGTGCACTTCTGCATGTTGGTTTAATTGACACTTTCTCTTCTTTATCAAGGACAATTTCCTTGGGAAATTAACAACCGTTTACACCTGCAGCTGCTCAGTCACACAGACGGCAATCCAAGCTGTGGCTCTCTAAGCCTGCACCCGACTCATCCGAGGGTTAAAAATCAGAAGCACAGGAGGTCATGGGCCCAGGACCACCACAGCCTCTCAGGAGGTCAACATTGAAGAAGGATAAAGTAACTCACCTGAGGCAGGACCTTATAGCATCCAGGAAGGTCATCATGATTGACAAGCTGGATGTTCTTCTCATATGGGTACTTCAGGAAGCAGCGCCCAAAGTCCACCTCTGTAGTCACCAACTGAAGCTTGGGTACGACACACCTGCTCAGAGGAGCCCATTAAACAGTTCAAAATGGAGAGCTTGTTACAAAAGGGAAGATTGCTAAGCTGAAGGCATCTGTCACTGTTACATAGTGGTTTTTCTCTAACAACAATAATAGCGTGGGGGAACAAGTAACCATTTCTACCTTCTGTCCTGTTTTGTCTTTTAGCCCCCATTTACCATTAAGTAATCAGAAAGAACTAGAAGAAGACCTCCTTAATAGTTGCCTTTGCTGTGTATTGATAACCCTTCCCATAGATGGTTTTCACTGCGCTCCTCCTTTGTGAAGGGCCCCATAGCCAAGTTCCTTAGGGTATCCAGTCTGTGTCTGTGTCAGATAGGGCCAATGCCAACTACACAGAGGCTTAACTAGCTGTGCTGCTCGGACAAGCTGCTGTGCCTCCAAGGATAAGGCTTGGATTATTTAAATAACAATGATAATTCTAATTCCTGTGCAGAGTAGCTGTCTCCTGCAGCTCAGCACAGGACTGGAGCTGTGCCAGCGTTCCCTGCTCGTAGCCTGGCAGGTGACCTGGGCTTTGTTTCATGCCTATGGCTCTCAGTGTCTAATCTTCCCTGTGCCACTCACTGTCCTGACATGAAGCACAAAGATGAGGGGGGCACTTTTTAAGTTCTGTGGAGTCCAGTTTAATGCTGACCTCACGGAGTCCAGCCTATGTCTCTTTGAGTCACCTGCTTTCTGTCTCACATCTCACCCCCTAGGGAGAAAAGTGAAAGTCTTTCTGGAGACTGGATGGCATTGTTTAGTGGGGCTGTTACTCTTAGGGTGGTGTGGAGGAATCTAGGAGAGCCTAAGTGCACAGCTAGAGTGGATGAGCCTGCGGGAGGGTGAGGCAAGTCACTGCTGGCTTTCTGAGTGGATGCTAGTAGAACAAGTTCTAAGAGAAGCTCCTCTGGTGGGAGTCAGCAAGCAGCTCCTGCAGATGACATAGGAAATGAGAACAAAAGGATCTCTCTTTAACCCGATGCCTGTTTCTGAGCAGGGATGAATGTTTGTTTTTAGCTGGCATGGAAGTTGCCAGTTGACCCAATGACTTTCTCAAAGCTGTCCCTTTGCTTCCCTAGCCTGTGTGGCCGAGGTGGTGTGTGATGTTTTACAGGGGTCACAGCAAACCTCAGCAGGAAACTCATGCTTCCTTTAGGCATTATTAATTTTTTTTTTTTATAATTCAGAATAGCTGCAGGGAGAGGAGGCTGAAGAGAACCAGAAAGAGCCAGCACAGAAATCAAGTGCAAGATCAAAGCCAAAGGAAAAAGCAGACCCCAGAAAGGTACAGACTGAACCAAAGAGCCTTTTCCTAGTTTCAGTGAGACAAACAAAGTTGGATTGTGGTGATATTTAAATAGATATTTAATTAGGCAGCAAGAGTTCTAGTTCCTTCCAGGTTCATATTTGTCTCCATTCAAACTTTCAACACACAGTTATTACCTGACACCCCAATCAGCATGTCTGCACCCTCTTTAAGGTGTGTCTTCCTAAGACTCATAAGACGTAACTCCCAGATACTGATGTACCAGCCCTGCCAAGTCCTTTCTGTCCACAGCCATTTGCTTCCATGCAGGTCTGAAGCCTGTGTGCTGTGCAAAGGGTGCAGCTCCTATTTAAACCTAACTTCAGGGATCCTTACTGACTCACTGGAAAAGAGGGAGAAGCTGGGTGCCTGGGAGATGTGGCTGCAGATCAAGGGCTGGCCGTGCAAGCGTGAGGAGCTGAGTTGGGATCTCCTGTGCTCGGATGAAAGCTTCAAGTGGTGGGGTGGAGACAAGCGGTGGGGCGGAGACAAGCGGTGGGGCGGAGACAAGTGGATCTCATGCTCCACCAGCAGGTAGTCTAGGGAAAGCGGTGAGCTCCAGGTTCAGTGAGAGACCCTGTCTCAAGAATAGGGTGAAGACTGATGGGGGAAGACACGCGAGATCAATCTCTGGCCTCTACATGTGCACACTGGAGTGGGCGCATCGCTACGCTCATGTGCACACACATACATATACAACAGACAGACACACGCTTGTGTGTGTGCATGCGCGCAGAGCGAAGACAATGAGTTTATATTACTAGAGACTAACAACAGCACCTCCTCCTACATGACCTTGATATATACCACATTAAAACATTCAAAATAAAACTTAAAAACTCGTCACCTACCTGATGAACCCTTTCAGTTCTTAGACTTTGAAAGACTCATCAGAGAGCAATATGACACACACACACACACACACACACACACACACACACACACACACACAGCCTTTGGTCCTTGGTATCTCCACCAAAGGTCCTTTACAAACATTCTCTGTTTTAAAACTTTGCACTTTGCATCCCAGATTTCATTTCCCATCCCCAGGAAGGCAAGAGGAACCCAGTACGCAGTGTTTAGCAGGCCAATTGCCTTGTGAGGGGCAGCCTGACCCTGGGCCCAGGGGTGAGGGAGGATACTGGCAGAGAGGAACAGGTGTATGCTACCTGGCTGTAATCAAGAGTGCCAACACTTCCTCTCCGATACCCTCCACATCTACCACCAGCGCCAGCTCGTATTTCTGCACGGTGTTGGAGCACAAGGTCACCTGGGAAGAAAAAGGTGACACATTGCTGCTCTGAAAGGCTAGCTCTCTGTATGGGGGAGCCGGGAGCCGGGGGAGAACACTTGCGTCAGCGCGGTTTCTAAGTGTCCTGTTTCGTTAGATGGACGGTGTTTTACACTGAACGAGTTACATTATAGGGTCAGGCCATGGTGGATGTTTTCGTACACTGGGTTAGACTCAGTGTTAGCATAATAGGCTGGCTCATTTCTGGGGTGAAAGGGGAAGATGGCCATAGATGGTGAGAGACTTCAAAAATATCAGACAGACTTTAATTATTGCTGTTTAAATTGTCCCTTATGCTACTGGGCGCTAACTAAATGACCAAACTTCAGTACAACTGAGAAAACAGTACAGTGAATTTTTTCTTACATCGAAGGGAAATGAAAATAACTACATATACTTTAGAAACTTGCAGGGGCAATCCGTTTTTTCAAACTAAAAATTTGTCTCCCCTTTCCATTTTAGCAGAAAAATAGAAAGGTCCAAAGCCAGGACCACCTGAGGACAGTCTCTGCCCAGAACATTCTCCCCTATGTTTGTATTTACTGCTGTGAAACTTTGTCTTTAGGCTCTCTGAAAGCCTTGTTACAACTTTTAATTGCTTCAAAATGATTTCGACTGGAAATGATACTTGTTAGTTTGGAAAACAGCTTCTGGCATGGGCTAAGGGTTTTCTGCCTATAAATTATGTATTGGGTACTAATTAAAATCTTTTTGGTGGCAGAGGGAATTGCTGCATGCAAATTTGAGTCCACACAGACCTGGCTGAAAGTGCAGATCAGGAAGGGAAGCTGAAGCACAGAGGGAGGGGTTTTGTTTTGTTTTGTTTTGCCAAAAATACATAAAAAAATAAAAAGGAAGGCATTGATTTGGAAAGAAAAATTGTCTGGCTCAGAGAAAAGCTAAGGTGTTGGCATGATTGAACTCCTTTGTTTATGTATTGGGCTTGAGGTCAGTAGGAAGAAAGCTAACCAGGAGGCTGGTGGGGAGAAAACTGTCTTTAGGCACTCCTGTGTCTCCAGGAGTAAAAGTACATACAGATCATGTGGAGGCTGAGGAGCAAATGAAAAGTAAATCCACTGTGGCTAAGCTCCTTCCAGGAAAAGTCAGTTAGCCATCTCTGGAGAGAACATAACGATGGAGCGAGCTTCTCTAGACCCCTGGAGAAGACCATGGAAGGGCTGAACATTCCCAGAAAAAGAGTTAAAATGAATAGATCTGAGGTGAGAGATTAAAAAGCACCTCAAACAAATCTGGGGATGAAACAGTGGCTAGATTGAATAAATATCCAATGATAATATCTACAGAAGTAGCCATTTTAGCTGTGAAGTCGTTCCTTCCCAGAAACCATTACTTCAGTTCCTCAGCCTTCCCTTTTGCAAGATCCCGGTGTCTGGAGAAGCAAAGGTGAGGGAGACATCTGAAGCCCTTCTCCATTAACTATGAAGTAACCCTGCTGCTGGGCACCATGAGGTGTCACGAATGCCACTGCACTGGTCTGATTTCAGACCAAACCTAGGGAGACAATAGGGTGCTGGGCAGCCTTCGCACCCCTCTTCCTGTGGACTTAAATACAAAGCTCTAGTGGAAGGATATGTGGCACCCACATTTGCCAGGACCCAGATTTATACTGTAAACCTGAATGACCTAGCTGTCACCTTGGCATAAGCCCGGATGTTTATGGTTGTGGAGGGCCTGACTCTGAAGCCAGATTCTGAGTTCTTCCACTCTTCTGTTAGAGCCAATGGGTGCATTGTCTGTATGGAACAGTGATGGCACTAGAAATAGCTAGAAGCCACAGCTCCCTGGAAGACACTGGTTCTGCATTCATGTTGGACCCAGTGAATGTATGTTTAACTGGGGTGTAACTGGTCTGGTGGGAACAAGGTTATTCTAAAGAGACACTTGTGTCCTCCTTTTGGCCGTTAGACTATCGAAACAGTAGTTTCCAAGATATTGGAGTCCATTTCCCCGTCAGCTCCTGGAATCTCAAGCTGGAGAAGGAGAAAGCTCTTTTTGCCTGGGAAGAGATCTTACCTGGTTCCAACAATTGGTCAGATTACCTCTGAGGAGAGGCTAGAGCTGAGATCGTGATGATGAATGGGCTCATATCCAGACCAGAATTGCTCTACTTAAACCAAATCTCATGTCAGGACCCCAAGAAGACTGGGAGCAGGGGCCACTGGATATTTTTGTTCCTCTTTCTGTGGTGCAAGTTTGTCTCTCTACTTGGCTTATTGAGGACTGGCTAGCAGAGTCTCCAACCTTAGGGATACCAGTGACCTGAGCAATTTGAATTTCTTTGCCCAACCTATTTGCATCTGATTCTGTGGTCTTAAAAGCTTGTTCCCTATAGGCCCAGTTTTGCATGTGGTTCCCTGGCATTCCCTATCACTGTCCTTGGGCAGAGAACCCTAGGTGACGTATCAGTGGCTATCTGAAAGGTGGTGGATGTTTGGCTGTGTGTGCTGACAGCCGTGCACCTTACCTTGATGGCAGAAAAGCCCTGGGCACGGATGGTGCCACTGTTGGGAGAGATGGTGAATTCTTTGGGTTTCGTTGTGGATATTTCTGTATTAACCCAGGACCGTCGTTTGCTGTCTGACTCCTGAGAGTAACTTGGGATACTATTCATGCCTTCGCCATCACCGCGGACACGCAGTTTGAAGGTCATGGGGACCAAAGATGTATTATTGAGGGAACATATCAAAGTATGGGGAAATCCTGGAAAACAAAGTTTGAGGTGAGAAAGACTTCTTTCCCCCAGTAGCCTCCCTTGGCCAACAAATCTCCTCTAGCAATGACTTAGGATTGCGTATGTAATTTATTACTATGTCTCATAACCTTCTAACTTGTCTTAAGTATATATATGTGTGTATGTATGTACATACATATGTATGTATGCATGAATATATGTGTGTATGTGTATGTATGCATGTGTATGTATGCATGTGTATGTATGTGTGTGTATTGATTGTTTGATTGTATGTGGGGGGTGTATGTGTACAGGTCAGAGGTCAATATCAGGTGTCTTCCTTTTTACACTTTAGTTTTTTGACTCAGGGTCTCTCTCCGAGCCTGGGGTTTCCTGGTTTGGTGAGACTGGCTGTCCAGCAAAGTTCAAGGATCCTCTTGTCTCTCCCTCTCCAAATTTAATATTGTAAGTATGCCCCACTGCATCCAGATAGTTCACGTGGGCTGATCAATCTCTGGGAGATCAATCTCAGGTTCCATTGCTCTCCTGGCACTTCAGTGTCTCAGCTGCATCCCCAGACCATCTTTAAAACTTTTTTTTAATGTATGTACAAACTAATGGGTTCACTGTGACATCTTTATCTCCACAGATGTGTGTCTCATCGCCATTCCCTGTTAGCTCTTTAAATTCTCAGTCATACATCAGGACATATACTTCATCCATTCCTGAATTAACTAAAGAATATTTATCACGCATTTAGTCATGCAGGTTAAACAGTAATATAAAACAAGGCCCTCGGTTGTCATCCAGGCCCATCTAAAGAGGCAGCCTCGACTGTTGGTTATGGTGAGTTGTCTTGTAGAAGTGTATTCTGCCTTTAATCTCTGAGTCAAATGCAGATTTTTAAAATATAGGGTCATACTCAGTCTTGTTTGCCAATGCATGAAAGGAGAAGCCTACATACCTTTGTCTGCTGTTTGATCTAGAACATGCCAAGAGGTGACAAATTTGTACTGTTTCTTTCTGAGAACCATGCTCCCAGGACTCGTGACATAGGATATGATAATAGACCCTCCCAGGAAAGACTCGGTGACCTGAGTTAGGACCAGCCAGAGATTAAGACTAATTCACCACCCCCTAGTCTCGTGTCAGGTTATATTCAGCCTGTTGGCTTCTGTTTGGTGAGACTCACATCCCTTTTGTAAGAGATGTAGGTCTCCTTTGCTGGGAAAGCAATAAATAGACGCTTGGCTGGATTTCCTGGGTGGCTGTTAAGTTGCTGTCACTTTTAGATCAAGAATAACCACAGGATAATTGACAAGCTTCTTCTAGATACAGCATCAAGTTTTCTGCCTCAAACCACCTTCTCTTAGAAACCCCAGAGAAACTGGTGGAGGCTCATCTTCATAATCATGTAATTGCTATGTTGGAGTCTTCATATATTGCCCAATAATGACTCTGAACACTACTTACCTTACCTCGCCATTATGAGTTAGATGGTCTACTAATATAGGCTCTTAAGAAAAGTGGATTCCATAGTCACATGGTCCTCCAAACAACTGCCCAGACCAATTCCCTTAGCCAGAAAATGTTCACAGAATAAAACTCATTAAACTTACTCAAAAACAGTTCCTCATACTAGTGCCTGAGCTGCCCCCTACCCTTCACAGAGGCTCAGGAGGGGTTGCTGGCTTGTTAAAGATGGAATGGTTGCTGGTATGAATGCTATGCCTAGCCTTCTGCCCCCCCCCATTCCATCTCCAGTCTGTTCTATCTACAGTCCTACCTGAATGAAAGTATATTACAGTTCTCAACATCTGTATCCTTTCCAGTTAGCATCTGTAGGTTAGGATACTTAATTAACAACAATTGGACAGAATGATCAGGGATTCGCTGAGGCAGTTTATACTTCTTCCTATACTCAAACGCTGACTTGAAGGACAGCATTCTCAAAAGATTTAATCCTCCTTCAACATTGATATTTTTATCTGACCCCAAAAAGCCCATTAAGAAATTCATTCTAAAAACAAAAGAAAATAAAACAAACAAACAAACAACAAAACCCAGCACTTTCTTGGGGCTAAGATGGCAAGATGGCTCAGTGGTTAAGATCACCAACTACTTTTGCCAGGACCCAAGTTTGATTTCTAGCAAACAAAAGGCAGCTCACAATCATCTGTAACTTCAGGTCCAGGGGATATGACATCCTCTTCTGGCCTTTACTGCACACTGCATGCACATGGTATGCTTACATACATGCAGGCAAAACACCTATAACACATAAAATAAAAATAAATAAATCTGAATAAAGATGTCTGTTTGTCTGTCTGGATCTCTCTGTTGCCGGGACTGGGATCCAGGGCCTTGAGGATGCAAGTATTCTACCACTGCGCAGAATCTTCACTCATAAGACTTCTTGAAGAAACAAGAAGCTATAGATCACAAGACCACATGGAAGCAGCAACGGAGTCTTCAAAACATTGATGTGTGGGGGGCACAAGTTCATTACTAAACAGCGGGCCCCCTAATGAAGACGCTACACCGATTCAGTAATGTGCATGACCAATAATTAAATGACATTGGAGAGACTTCTGGAAGTTTGTGGTAGGTTTTAGATGAGAGAATCCCAGTGTTTCTAGGAAGCTAAGAATCTTCATGAAGCAGAGGGAAATACGTGGGTAGGTTGTTTTGCAAATGTAGTTACTCAGAGAAAGCATTCAGAATACAGGAGATATATAATCTGGGGAAAGTTTATATATACCTAGATCATGTACTTTATACAGTACAATGCATGTGGTGGTCATCATATAGTATTTTCTGAACAATTAAAATTCTCCTATCACCAGATGCAAAGCAACTGACAAACACATTACAAATAGGTTTTTGCCTAAAGAACTATTTTCCCCCACAGTGGGTGGTTCCATTCAACCTGAAGCAAGACAAAGAGGAAACAGCGAGACGGACTGTGAAGAATAGAGATATGCAGTTAAACACACATTTCACAATCTGGACTTTTCCTATTATCACCTTCTAGGTAGAAGGGCTAATTAATTTCAAATCAAAACAAATTAACCTACTAAATACACTTTAAATTCTCTTTCTCAAGTGAAATTCTATACTAAGGAATACGATTTGGCTACATAGGCTAGGACACAGAAAGATCATAAATGCTATGAGCTTCTTTTTGTAATCATCCAAGGACCAAATTTTGCCACACTGGGGCGAGATCCCAGTTGAAAGCAGCTCCCAAAACAAACAGCAGTTTCGTCAATACTTCGTGATGTTGGCAAATCATTTGGCAGTCTCAGGGTTCTGCTTTTGATTATCTAAACTGACTGCACCTCTGGGAAGGATTGCTGGCTTCAAGCACAACACTGCATGCCCTGGACCTAGCAGTGAAAAGCCACAAGAAACAAACAAGGAAGATACTGTTTGCTGCTGCTGCTACTGCTGCTGCTGCTGTTGCTGCTGCTGCTTCTGCTGCTCCTACTGCTGCTGCTGCTGCTGCTTTGGTTGGCGTTTTTATCAGTTGATAAATACAGACAGGGAGAAATGGGACAGACATCAGGTGAGATGACAACACAGATGGAACATCCTTCAACCTGGAGCAATAGAACCCTGGAGTCGAACCACATGGCCTCAGTTCAACCCCAGAGCATCTCTCTAAGGAGTGTGCTGTGCAGCCAGATGAGCAAATCAGAATTTGCATTTAGATAAAGGACAGGTCTGGGAGTTTTGTGTGCACTGATAGAGTTCTTGCCTGATATACACAAAACCATGGGTTTGATAACCAGCACTGTCAGAAAGCAAAACAAAATCACCAACTTGTCACTACTATGACCATGGCCTCCCAATCCCAAGTACGAAGAGGACAGAATGTCCAGACAGTGAAATGATACATGAGGTTGCGGGTGTCGATGGCTGGAAAAAGAGTGACAGCCATAGCTTTGCAGCACTTAGTGCCCAGGACCTAATACCGCCAAAAATGACTTTGATGCAGAGGAAGGGATCCTCTTGACTAGCTATTAGAAATGGTAAGCGAGCTGCTTTGTAAACCTTCCTTCTCCTGAGTAGAGACCAAGAAATACTGTATCCAATTTCTAAACTTAAAATGGGGGAATGGCTTAGTTGGTGTGTTAGTTAGCATTCGAATGCTGTGGCAAACACCATGGCCAAAAGCAGTGTGGGGAGGACAGGGTTTATTTGGCTTACACGTCCAGGTAACAGCCCATCATGGAAGGAGGTCAGGGCAAGAACTCAAGGGGGAACCTGGAGGCAGGCACTGAAGCAGAGAGCATGGTAGGATGCTTCTTACTGGACTGGTTTGCTCTCCTTGGCTTGCTCAGCCTGTTCTTTTATAAACCCAGGGTCATCTTCCCAGGGGTTGGCACCAATGGGCTCTCCAAAGCCAATAATTAACTGAGAAAAAAATGCCCCAGGGGCTTGCCTACAGGCCAATCTGATGGAAACATTTTTCTCAATTAAAGTTCCCTTTTCCAAGATGACCTCAACTTGTGTCAAGTTAATATAAAATTAGCCAGAATGCTTTGCAAGCATGAGGATCTGAGCATGATCCCTGGCACTTACATGGAAAGACAGGTGTGGTGGCATGTACTTGTAGTCCCAAATGCTGGGGAGACAGGGTCAGGAGGGTCTATTCGGAGACACTATGACCACAGCAACTCTTATAAAGGAAAACATTAAATTGAGGAGGGTTTATAATTCAGAGATTTAGTCCATTATTGTCATGATGGGAAGCATGGTGGTGTGTAGGCAGACATGGTGCTGGAGAAGAAGCTAGGAGTTCTACATCTGGATTCACAGGCAGTAGGAAGAGAATATGATCCATTAGGCTTAGCTTAAGTTTCTGTGACCTCAGAGCCTACCCCCATGAGACAAACTTCCTCCAACAAAGCCAAACCTACTATAAGAAGGCTATGCCTCCTAATAGTGCCACTCCCTACGGACCAAGCATTCAAACACACAAGTCTCTGTGGGCCATTCCTATTCAAAACACAACACTGGGGCTCACTGGCCAGCAGCCTAGTCTAATTGTTGAGCTCCAGACCAATGGAGGAGATGACAAGGAGGATGATGGTATTTTTAGGAGTGACACTCAAGATTATCCTCCAGATTCTGTTGCAGGATATTTGATCATACCATGAATCCCAAGGTTGTGTTACTTGCTGAAAAAGAAAAAACCTTGTTCTAGTTGTGGTGTGGCTCCGCCTTTAGCACACACCTTTAATCCCTCTGGCTGGAATACAGACACACCCTTAGTACACATCTTTAATCCCAAACAATGAAGGTGAAGCTAAATGTGTAGAAGGAAGCACCCATGTTTGAAAGTGATGTCTAATTGAGTGGCAGACAAAGTGACAAATCAGAAAAAGATTTGACAAAATAGGGAAGCTACTTAAGAGCACAGTGTGAAGAGAGAGGGGGAGGGAGGGAGGGAAGGAGACAGTTTTACCAGGACAGTTGTACAGAGACAGGTTGAAGAGAGAACGAGGTAGACACAAGTGAAGACAGAGCGAGCCACAGAATGAGGAGCAAGAAGACTAGAACAGATTGCTAGAGTTAATTTAAAGCCAATTCAGTGAGAAGCCAAGAGAGAAGCCAGATTGAATCAGTCAGTTTAGAGAAGAGTTGGGGCCAGAACAACTGAGTTGGACAACTCTGAAGCCAGAGTTCAGAAAGAGCTAGAAAGGGTGAGCTTATTCAGCAGTAAGTCCCAGAGGCTGAAAACATTCTAGGCCTAGATTAGCTTGTACAGAGGCTAGAAGCTTCCAGGAGTAGGCCTAGCTTAGCAGACAGCTGCAACAAGCCTTGGAGACGACATTTACAACAGGCAAATAGAAAGTACGATTACAAGATTCCACATGTGTACACACACACACACACACACACACACACACACAAAGAAAGAAAGAAAAAAGAAAACGTTACTCACCATAGGAAACATTCCCAAAGTGCAGAGCAGGGACATTGAAGTGGAATGTTGGTCCAATTACACAGCCTCTGGAAGTCAGACACAAATTGGGGAAATAGGGAATGAGTCGAGGTAATGGTCAGAACCGGGAAGGGAACACACACACAATGAACAAATCTTGGTGTGAGGTCAGTGGCAGAGTCTAAGGGGCCATAATACGACAAGCCATTACAGTAGCCATTGTAGTCATTTTTCAGAGTGTGTGTAGTATATCTTGGTGGGCTCAGGGCCTGTGTGCAAGAGTTCGCATGAGAGTATGGAACCCTAGCACCTTTATGAAGCTGAGCAAGCATGGGGGGTCACTTGTAATATCAGCACTCAGGAGGCGGAGATAGGGAGTCTTTGGGGCATGACTGTTCAGACTAACTAGAGTAGTCTTCAGGTTCAGTGAGAGACATGACTCATCAAATAAAGCAGAGGGTGATTGAGGAACACACTGACTGTCTCGTTGGGCCTCCACATATGTGTGCTCATGTGTGTCCACACACATGGGAACATGAATACATACACTTGCTTACCACACACTCATACACAAAAAAGGTTTCCAGGTCTCAAACTCTATGTTTTATTAAATGACTATGCTTAGTATATATAACCAGTGGCCATGGAATAGGCAGCCATTTCACCAAACTAATGCTTCAAAATATAGTTAACTTGGATGAATCATATACTCTGTAATCAACTCATCGAGAAACAGAAATTGGGAGAGATGGCTCAGGGGTTAGGAGCATGTACTGACTGCTCTTGCAGAGGACTGGGATCTAGCTCCCAGCACCCACATAAGTCTATAACTTCAGGCCCAGGGAATCGTATGCCTTCTTCAGACTTCTGGGCATTTTTACTCATATGTGCACAGGTCCCTCCCCATCACAAATACACATAATTAAAGATAAAATAAATAGTTAAGAAATACATAAAACGCATACTGGGTTTTTGAAAATGTCCTCCTTGTGAGCTAGCTTTTGTAGTGTTGGAAAGTGCTATGCAGGCCACTAGGAAGAAAAATTATCAGTCTTACTCAACAGTGAATCCTGTATACAAAAACCCCTAACCTGACAAGCAAGATATGCTCACTGGTACAGTGGTGGCATGACTGTTAGGGAGGTAACCAATGAGTTTTGGGTTGGATTTTAAGCTAGTTCCACAGGATAAAATTCATATCTGGTACTGTGAACTTGGTAAAAAAAAAAATCTCATGGTTGGAGAGGTCCTAGGCCATAGGTAGGAACCAGCTATTGTTGTTTTACGAAATAGAGATGTTGTAAAACTACCTTCCAAATACTCTACTTAAATACTAATACTTACACCCATAGATTAGTGCTGCACCAACACTGGACAGAGAGAAGGGGTAGCCTTGAGAAGTTGCAAAAGCTTGGGGAATGGATTCCTTCCTGGGGCTTCCAGAAAGACTCGTAGGTCTACCATCACCTTGAATTTGACTCAGTTAAGACCAGTGTTGAGCTTCTAATCTATTGATCTCTAAAATAATAAATCTATATTGTTTTAATCTACTAAATTTGTGGTAATCGTTTACAACAGCCAAAGAACGCTTCCATGGCGGGCATTCTTGTTTACTGGTTAAGCAGTAATCATTGTTCTCTATAATCAATATCTTTTAAAATGACAGCAAAGGTAAGGGCTGAATGATTTTTCCATATACGTGGCGAAGTTTTAAATGTTCGAGACACACAGAGACCTGTTATGCCCCATGCACCACGCTGGAGCCTTAGCATTACAGGTGGCTGCTGCAGAAGTGGCTCTAATGGGCTGAGGCTTCTGTGGAGAAGTGGAGGGTGACCACAGCCAAGACTCAACGTGACAAGCTGCAAGTCTAAAATCTGCTCTCACGACCGTCTCATGCCGATGATTTCCAAAAGCCTGTCTGGTACTCAGCAGGCTGTGGGGATCCAACTGAGAGTGAAGGCAAAGAGGCTCACGACTTATCTACTTGAGTTGGAAAAGACAGTTTTTGGGGCCAGAGTAACAAGTAGATCAAAAAGTCTATGAAATCAGCAGGGATAAAAGGAAGTAGGAAAAGAGCAGGGGGAACTGCATAAAGTCGTCGTTTAATCAGTGCAGAAGCTGAAAGGCATGGAGATAAATCACCGGCAATCAAAGGCTCTGGTCACCGAGAGAACTGTGACTAAACGATGCCACCTGGATGTGGATGTGGCCACATGAATTCTAACAGGATATTACCCAGCCATCCAGCAATGTGATAACCTGCTAATGGGATCATTTCAAAGACTAAGACTGATTGGATTAGCATGCAAGGGAGAGACAATTTAAATTGCCAAGCTCATCCACGCAATAGCTAAAACTTTATAAAATTACATATGCCAGAAAACAGAGAGAAAGAGAGAGAGAGAGAGAGAGAGAGAGAGCGAGCGAGCAAGATTGCTCACTGGGATATGATTGAAAGACACTTCAGTTTCATATCATAGCTTATCCAATCACTAAAAATATTGTGTCATGTAATTAAAAGATCATTAGAAACAGCAAACATGTATTTGTTCTCTTATAAGGTATTCCAGTCCAAAATACGTAGAGTCCAGAACAGGGCACCTGACAATAAAAGAAGAAGAAAAATTCTAGAATTCACACTATTAACTTCATAGGTATTTCTTCAGACAGAGACCTTACGAAAGGCTTTATCCACCCAAGTAATGTGTGAAGCCGTAATAACAACACAGGGCTGGAAACATAATCTTGTGTGCATTATTTTCCTCTAACTAGACGTTTGCTTGTGGTCCCAGTGGCTCCTGGGTTTCCTGAATCACTGTGCATAGTTTAAAGTGCTAGAATACTTTCAAACACATGCGTCATTCAGCGAGAGGAGGTGAAGTGGCAAGGAAAGCTATGTAGGAGTTTTTTCCTCTCTTAGTGACTTGTAATCTGTTTAGGGACAAAGCCCCAAGCCTTCTTTGCACAACTGAGTTTTCCTTTTCATTGAGAGAAATCAAAATAAACATTAAACAGACAGTGGAGTGGAGAGCTTAGAAACTTGGGGGAAATGGTCCAAAGGTAGGGGAGGGAGGAGGAAAAAGAGAGAAAGAGAGACAGACAGAGAGAGACTTAACTTCTGGAGAGCAATTGAGGTTTTAATCCAAGTTTGCTTATGAGACTGTGAAATCCTACTATGCATAGTAGAGAACCCCAGGTTACCTTAACTGTCTATTCACTGCTAGTGACACAAACTTCTACTTTGAGATACTGAGAAGATATTTAGGACTGCTCCCCCACCCCAGCTCCCAGGGACTAAACCACCAATTAAAGAGTACACATGGAGGGACCCATGGCTCCAGCTGCATATGTGGCAGAGGATTGCCTTATCTGTCATCAGTGGGTGGACAGGCCCTTGGTCCTGTGAAGGATCAATCCCCCAGCATATAGGAATGCTAGAGTGGTGAGGTGGGAGTGGGAGGGTGGGGGAGTTCTCTCATAGAAGCAGGGGTAGGAGGTAGGAGGATAGTGGAGGGGAAATTGGGAAGGCGGATAATATTTGAAATATAAAATTTCATGAATAGATGTATCGTATTTTGCTTATCTTTGCCCAGTATGAATGATGATGTTATAAACATCATTCATGTACATATGCTGATAGAATTGTCGGGCCAATGTTCATTTATTTCAGGTGAGGACAGGACTATTATTTATACTGGCTGCAATGTCTTATGTTTCCATCTGTATTCATTTGTTCTCCCGTTGCCGTGACACGTGACACAATATCTGTGCGAAGAGCAACTTAAAAAAGGGGGAGGGTTATTTTGGCTCACAGTTTAAGGCCACAGTCCGCCATGGTGGGGAAGGCATGACAGCAGGGACACATTACATCTGCAGTTAAGGATCTTTCTCCATCTCACTCAGCCTGAGATCCCAGCCCAGTTAGACTGGGTCTTCTCACCTAAATAAATGCAATCGAGAAACTCTACCACAGACAAGTCCAGAGGTTTTTCTCTTAGGTAATTCTAGGTCCTGTCAAGTTGATTGTCAACACTAACCATCATGCCACCGTCACATGCACACTCTAATGGTCCAAATTCTCACCAATGTTCATTTTCCATTCTGTTGCCTATGGCCAACTACACGATGGTGTGGTGGATTTTCTTGATACACATCTCCCTAGCTGTGATTTGCTCAGACCTCCATCTTTTTTGAGATAAAAGCTCGGTGTAGTTCTAAATTTCATTATTTATCTTCTTCTCATTCATTGTATCTGTACATATTGGTTAGAAGTCCCTTATTAGATTCGTGAATTGCAAATACAGTCTCCCACTCAGCTTGGTAGCGCACTTTGAAGCACAAAGCTTCTTACGTTTTGTTGAAGACTACTTTATTTATTTATTTGCCTTTGCTTGCTTTGTGCTTAGGTGTCTTGTCTGAGACACCACTGTCTAATCCAAAGCCGTGCATATTTATGTGTGCTTGCTGTGAGCAGCCTCATAGCATTGGCTCTTGAGTTTGGGTCTCTGATTTATGCTGAGGAAATTTCTGTGTATTATTATTAAGCTTTTGATCTCTTTTCCTTTTTAAATCACAGAACACTGGTGGGTTTTGGCAAATGCCCTTCTGTATGTGCTCAGATAATTATTTGGATTTCTCTTTTATTTTGTGATAGTATACGTTACTAATGTTATGTCATGCTGGCTTATTTTCCTATGTGACCCAGCCTTGACTTTCTGGGGTAAAATCTATCTGATCCTGGTGTTTCATCTTTTTATAGGTTGGTTTGGTGGTTTATTGTTAAGGATTATTGTTGTCTACATTCATAAAGGCTATCCTTTGTCTTAAACTCACAAAAGAGTAGATCTGTAAGCATCTGCACTATGGTTTTGGGTGGAAGCATGTTGGTTTCTGGATATTGTTAGAGGGTATGATTCTTGACAACACATTTTGATATCAAGAAGTCAGAAAGTTTGACCCAAGAACTTGGAGAATTGATCTGCTGGAGATGATAAAGGACTCTCAAGGGACCAGATAGACAGCTTGCCATGAGGTGTGAGGTGTGAGTTGTGAGTTGTTATGAACATAAGAAATTGGCTGATTGCTCATGCTGTGGGAAGGTGTTCCCCCCTCCTTCTCATATGGCACAGATGCTGAAGGATGTAAATCATGGGTCAGTGTAAGTCTGCTGCACCTTCTGGGGGAGTCTGTGCTTTCAACTATTTGGAAACAACTCTAATTTTTAATCGTTTTTTAGAGATAGGGTCTCATGGAGCCCAGGTTGATGTCAATCCTGCCATGTAGCTAAAGAAGATCATGAACTAATCCTTCTGCCTCTACCTTCCAAGTACTGGGATGACAGACATGCAACACCATGCCTGAATGGATTCCTAATATTATAACAAACATAGATGATTGAAGGGGAAATTATAGATGTCTTGAGAGTGTTTCAGATAAAACTTGAGATTTTAAGAAAATCCTAATTGTGATGGGCTAAGTCCCCAGGCATGGTATGAGGTATGGCCATTTGCCCTCATTAGTTATTGGGGACTGTCTGCAACAACAACAACAACAAAACAACAACAACAACAACAACAACAACAACAGTAACCGCCACCAAAAACTGAACAGCAAATGATAGAAATTCATTTCTGTCCTTGGAAGAGTGGGCCTTGGCAATAGTTGTTTTTTTCCAAGGGCTTCTTCTGCCTTTAGCTATAGATGGTATCTCTACTTTGTGTCTTCTGTATGTTTATGCCCTAATCTTCACTTCTAACCCACTTCTATTGGATTACACTCCACCTCTATGACCTCATCTTAGCTTAATTACCTACTTAAGGATCTCATCTCCAAGAACAGTCACATTCTGAGATGCTAAGACTCAATATCTGAAAGTCTGGGATAAAAGCCTATGGGCTGATTTCGAGATTCCAAATTTCTAGTAGATGTCATGAGATCAATACTTAAAAACAAAAACAAAAACAAACCACATCATGCCTTTCTTTCCTGTGCTATCCAAGGCTCCAAGAGATACATTGATTTGTTGAAGGATAGGAACTGTTATCAGTAACCATAAGAGAGACTTTCATGTATTTAAAGAACCTCTTGTGACTGGCATCCAGAGTCAAGGTGATGTATTTTGAAGGTGTGATCTTTCTATTTGGGAGAAATTGTCTTTTTAAACTGCAGTGGTCAATATCATCCTGATGGGTTACAAAAACAGATTTTTTTTCAAAACCCAAGGACAAATTCTATTCTCTGTGACTATCAGTTACCACAAACAATGGGGAAAGCCCTCAACAGATTTCTATCATAAAACTTTAAGAGTCTGGCCTTGGCAAACAGACTAATAAGTGGTCACTTTTGCAGTGCTTGAGAGCATTATAAATAAGACAGTTTACAGACTTTCCACATGATAAAAACAAATGACAAAGGTTCAGAGAAACTGAAAATAGACAAAGCTCTTGTCAACAAGACAGGTTGATTCAGAGACTACCACAATAACTCATTTTCTCCAAACAGCTTAAAACACAGGGTGTGGTCTACACAACATCATGGGGGACATGCCCAATCTCATTTGGTCTCAGAAGCCCAGAAGGGTCTGGCCTGATTAGCACTTGGATTGGAAACCACAGAGTGTAACTAGGAGTCAATATTTAAGCCAGTGGTTCTCAACCTTCCTAATGCTGTGATCCTTTAGTAAGTACCTCATGTTATGGTGACCCGCAGCCATAAAGTTATTTCATGGCTACTTCATAACTATAGTTTTGCTACTCCTATGAATTGTGATGTAAATATTTGATATGTAGGATATCTGGTATGCCACCTTCAAAGGACTCATGACCCACAGGTTGAGAACTACTGGTTTAAATTCTTATTTGATAGGTTACAACTTACAGGAAAACCAGATGTCAAGATAGTGTATCTGCACCCATGTTACAAGGACATCTGATATGGAAAGAAACATTGGTGGACATTTAAGACATCCCACTGTGCTGAGGGTTCATATCACCAGACAATTATGAACATCTCTACTCTTTGAGGCTCTAGAAAGCAGAAGGGAAAACTCCAGACAGTTTCTACCTTAGTTACGAATGTACCTTACCTAATGGTCAGTTTCACAGGATTAGGGGACCCGTTGACATCGATCAGGAACTCTTCTTCGAAGTGCCCCAGGATGGTAGAACTGAAGGAGATCTGGACAGCTTGGACCCCACTCGGTTCAATGATGCCTTCTTTAGGATTGAAAACAAAGCAGGCCCCCAAGGCTGAAGTTGGAGGGATGACATTGAAGAGGGCATCGATGCTGCCTTTGTTGGATAGGATCGCCTGTAAATTGGGCAAAGTCAAACATGGTCAGGTCCAGGGAACTGAGGTCAGTTTTCATGTAAATACATGAAAGTAACCACAAAAAGGTAGACCATTCTTTCACGTGCATGAAGAAACTACGGTTAAGTGTAGGCTGTAAAAGAAGAAAGCAAGTCAGAATGGAGCAGCACCAACTGCCTGAGCCTGTGCCTGTCATGGAGCTCGGAGACTGCAAATCAAATGTCACTGGGGACTCTAGATGATGAGGGTACCTTCTGCAGAGCTGTAAGAGTTCATCTTCCTGGGATGTGTTCATCTCAAACACCATTGGATGGGTGGCTATTTGGGGATTCTTATGCAAGCAATCATTTTACTACAGATGCTTTATTCCTGTATGCTAATGTCCTGGTACCATGCTATTGCCCATATCTGATTGCACCATAGCTCTGAGTGTGCATGTGAGGAGCTCACGCCTGGTGTGCAGAGTCCTCCAGAGCTGGCCTTCGTTTGCTGTTCCCACCCACGCCTCACCAGTAGTGTGTATGAACCTATACTACAGTCACACTGTTCTATTCTGGGCCTGCAAAGATGTTCTTTGTCCCTTGACAATTCTGCCTTTACACCCAAAGGGTGACTAGCTTCCTCTCTTGATGTATAGGAACATCCCTTAATCTACACCCGAGACACTGGAGGTTCATCAAAGCGAGTTAGTTATCCTTCCTCTTTATACCACATGGAGTCTGGTCATAATTCTATCTATGGATGGAGACTCTTAGAATACCTCTTAAATGTTCTCTATAAGCAAGCAAAGAGGTGCACACACACGAGGAGGCTTAGGTTAAGTGAAAACTGAGAAGTGTCCAAAGACATTCAGAAACTTAGTAGGAAAACGTGAGGTACCCAAGGGGTGTGATGAGGAATGCTGGAACATGCTGGAAGCTAAGGAATGAGTTCTATAAACGTGAAATATGAACAGAGGTCAGCAGAAGGGGCTCTAGGAAATGAGCTCTGAGTCTTCTGTATAATGAGAAGTCACCCTGACCTTGAAGAGAGTGATTGTGATGGGGTGTGGTTACAGAACCAGAGGACAAATGTCCAGGGAGGGAGAGGCGAAGACGAGGCATAGTTGGCTATCTCCTGCTTTGGGTGCTGAAGGGTGAGGATGGGGTTGGCAGGAGGATGGGGTGTCTTAGAGGAGGGGAGTGTATGCAGTAATGTGAACCCAGCACCCTGTCTAGAGGAAGCCCCCACCACACCCCACGGCTCCTGTTGTTTTGTCAGGACAGTGCGATAGGTGGCCAAGGAGATCAGCTGTGGTTACAGGCTGAGGAGACTAAGCTCTGAGGCTCAGACTGCTCTGGACAGAAAACTGTGTCCTCCACAGAGGAACATAACTGCTTCTGCCAACGGCAGATAACCAGTGCAGCAAAACAAAACCATAAATAAGGTTGCTCACTGCCTGGCTCACCGTTTTATGTCTATTTCCAAACTTCCCCGTTCTAAGGTTCCCGGTAGTCCGAATCGTGCTTCCATCTTTTTCTCTTTTAAAGAGACCGCATAGAAAGATGATTATTTTTGCAGTCTGAAAGCCCGTCAGGTTCAAATCCCAGATTTGCATTTGACTCCCTAGCTAAGGAATTTTAGACAAACTCCCTAATTTCTTTGGGCCCCAACTTCCCCATCTGCCCTCTTCAACTTCCTATATTGTTAGGAGAGTAAATGTATTAATTTGTGTCATTGTAAAAAATAGTACCTGGCAACAGAGTTTACAAACGAAAGTGATACTTACATCCCTGCTTCCCAGAACTGTGGGCATAGAATTTACCTGCATTCAGAGGGTAGCTCACATATGCTAGTGGTAACTTGTAGGCTGCTCTTTTAAAAGAATACGTTTATTTACTCTTTGAAATGTTCTTAGGCATATACAATATGTCTTGATTATATGAACAACTCTGAACACCACTCTCTAAAGCAGAGGTTCTCAACCTGTGGGTCATCCTTTGGAGATCGAACAACCCTTTCATAGAGCTCTACTAGGACCACTGGAGGGCTGGGGAGATGGCTCAGTGGTTAAGAGCACTGACTGCTCTCCCAGAGGTCCTGAGTTCAAATCCCAGCAACCACATGTGGCTCACCACCATCTGTAATGGGATCTGATGCCCTCTTCTGGTGTGTCTGAAGAGAGGGACAGTGTACTCATATGAGATAAATAAATCTTTAAAAAAACCATTGGAAAACACAGATATTTACATTATGATTCATAACAGTATAAAAATAGAAAGAAAAATATTTTCTTGGGTGGGGGGTGGGGGCCACCACAACATGAGGAACTGTATTTAAGGGTCGCAGCACTAGGAAGGTTGAGGACCGCTGCTCTAAGCATTCATGGCCCTTTGCTGTTCTCTCTAGACACAAGTACAAACCCCTTTTGTCTGTTGCTTTATTGTTATTTGAGTAACATGGCTATCTTTCCCTGGTTTTCTGAACAGTGACAGTCTCTCTCTCTCTCTCTCTCTCTCTCTCTCTCGTGTGTGTGTGTGTGTGTGTGTGTGTGTGTGTGTGTGTGTGCGCGCGCGCGCGCGCTTTCCTGTGGGTATGTACCTGTGTATGCAGATGCATGCATGTCTGTGTGCCTGTGCATGTGGAGGCCAGAGATCACATCCAGTGCCCTCCTTAACTAGTCCCCACCTTATTCATTGACATAGAGTCTCTCACTAAGCCTGGCGCTCACTGACTGAGTAAGACTAGCTGGCTCGCCCAGGGATCTTCCTCTCTCCATCTCTTTAGCACTAGGATTACAGAGAAGTGCCACCGTGCCCGGGGTTTTACATGGGTACCAGGGATCTGACCTCAGTTCCTCATGCTTGCCTAGCAAGCATTTTACTGACAGAGGCATCTCCCAGCCCGTCCTCTACCTCAGAGAATATGATGTCATTCTCTTACTCCTGACAAACATCTATTACATCTATTCAGTATTTACAAATATTGAATCTAGCTGATAGTTTGGGACATGGTCCTGAGGCTCTTACCCCTGAGGTCCAACTCTTGGGAGAGGGGATCACTTCTAATTGAACCTCCTGTTGGTTTGCCCCTGGATTGCACTAGAGAATTCTGCATACTCTTGGGTATCATTTTTTTTTCCTTATGCATCCGCTGAGCTCAGCGGGGACTAAGGTCGGTAGCTAGTCATTCAAATTTCTCAAGGAGGTAATATAATAAATTAGGAGACTCAGTGGACCGTCAGTGTTGAAGATTCAGCATTGAAGATGCCGAGAGTGCAAAAATCTCCCTATAGAGGTACCTCACCACCTCCCTCTGCCGAGTTCACCACTGTCCAATCTGATGCCACACCTCACCGAACACTTGGCTGGCTGGGGTTTGCTCTGCAGTTAAAATCTGGGCATGTCTATTCAATTGCTAAAAAAAAAAATTATTATACGCAGGGAAACCATAGCTATTTTGCATTGGAACTAAATGTCTTTTCCTGGTGTGGCTTCCATAAAGTACAATCTGTAAGGTGTAAGGAGAATTCATGTGGGATAAATTACACAAGCAACATCAATGAATAAGAAATATCATTTTTTCCCTCAGCTTTGGAGACTCTTCTCTCAAGAGCGCACAGCACAGAATAATGTAGACGTTAGCTGTGTATGTAGCTCTCTCGTGTTTTAATAGTATTCAGGTGGTGTGCCTATGCAGCTCATCAATCCTGACATTAACATCTGTGTGCCTTTGCTTGGCCTCATACAGCTCAGTTTGCCCGGAGAGAGTGGGAATGAGGTGCCCTGTCTCCACACCATGTACACATTTCTCCTTGTAGATGTCGTCGACTTGGTGTGGAAAGATGGGGTGCTGGGAACTGCAGGACTGAAAGACCAGTAAAACACCCCCTATTCCCAGAGGGATCGGTGACTCAGTGCCCATGATATTATCAAGCTGAGTGGCTTGGCTAAGCTTCTTATACCTATGGCCGTTGGGGTTGCCACCCACTCCTTCTATACTGCCATCAGTGACTATATTCTCTGTCCTCCCCTGTAGACCCATACAGGTAATAGAATGCGATAGTGTTATGCTATCTGCAAGACCGTCTCCTTTAAATGTCTTATATTGCATTCTTCAGAGCTCTTTCCCCTTCAGCCAGCATGCTACAGGGGAGCCTTCAGTCTTGCAGCCGTGTGCTGGATGTGAATTGAAGGCTGTGGTTCTAGACTCTGCGCTGGAGGAAAGTGTCTGCTGAACCTTCACTCCGAGCTTTAGCTATCATTAACCTAAGTAGAACCTAAGCCCCAGCTTGCTTGCCCAGAAGTGGGAGGAGCAGCTGACCCTGCTCCACAGGCTTTCTGCAAGGACTGAGTGGAGACATTAGCCAAAGTGCCATGACTTTACCAGCATTATCAAACAACTGCTTGCACTACCTCGCTAAGATACAAACATTGACAATTTAGGAGCACCCTAAAACCAAGTTTCCATGGTAGCCACTTGCATATATGTGTCATATATACGAAGGCGTGGACCAATGCTGTGTAACTATAAGTTGATCCACAGAGTGACTTTGACTCTGAAGGACCCATAAGTTCGTACTGGAAAATTCTGGTTTCTGCTTAATTGGGAAGAGAGAGCACAACACTCTCCTTCGGAAAAGTGATGATTGGATTTTAAAACACAGATCAGGAGAGAGAGGATCAAGAGGAGACCCTGAAGTGTGAAAATCGCTATCCTCATTAGGACATTCTCGAAAATGCAAAAAGCTCTCTCTCCTCTGATCTGTAGGATTTATGTTGTCCCGGAACAAGCACTAGACAGATGGGGAGCTGTATTTATGGTTTTTCCCTCTGCTGTCTACAAATTGAGAAGGATAAAGCCAATTAAATGACAGTGCCGAGGAGCTTTAGTGTTTGACAAAATAGAAGAATGGGAGAAGAAATCCCACTTTGACTAGGAGAGAGGTTAGAATTGAGGCAGAAAATGTAAAAAGGAGGCAACCGAACCAAGTTTCTATCAAATAAAAAACACATCAAAAAAAAGCAGAGGACAAAAGCCAGGTACGGTTGGAAGCCCCAGGGAGCAGTGTCGGAACCCACCTCGTAACAGTGGGCAGATCCAACGAAAACTTTGCCAATGTCCAGTAATTCGAAGTTGAAGTGAATCTTGGGCCCCATTCCTTCTCCTCTGATTCGGAGGGGCAAGCGGATCTCTCGGCCTATAAAAAGCAATTCTGACTTTATTACCCCGGACAGTGCTTTATTATCCCAAACTACCCACAGCTTATTACCAACGTAAAGCACGGAGCTTCTTAAATAACCTCCAGTACCGTTCGGTACCGAGGGAACTACGGTTTAACTAAGGTGGAGGTCATCTCTTGTCTTTAGGAAACAGTAATATCGCTGGGTTCTTACCTTTAGCGAACAGCTTACATAGCAATTTGGGCTGACATTTTATCAGGGAAAAGACAATTAAGAAAGTTAACCTCTGGGTACAGAAAGGCAAATGCTACGTGTTCTCACTCCTGTGCAGATGCTAAAGCTGGCCCCATTGCAGCTGAGGGTAGAGGAACGATTACCTGAGGTGGAGGAGGGCAGAGAGCAGGGAGGGTAGCGAGTACAGTCAGATGGGGGGGGTGTGGATACAGCTCAGCAGAAGAGGGCAAGAACAGTCAGCACAAGACCCTATGTTACATCTCCAGCATGCACCCCTCTTTCTCTCTCTCTCACAGACACATAACACACACACACACACGCACACACGCACACACGCACACACGCACACACACACACACACACACACACACACACACACGTTAGTTCTAGTGTTCCATGACACAGCAGGGAAGCCAGAATACATTGTGTATTTCAGAATGTTAGAAGACAGGATTTTGAATACTAAAACACAAATGACAAATGGCTGACACAACGGAAGGACTCATACCTTGATCTGATCATAACATTGCATTTATGTATCCAAATACATTGTGCCATACAGTTATTATATATACAGTATATGTATGTATGTATATGTATCC
>NW_021604632.1:5335686-5366553 GCF_004785775.1 Grammomys surdaster
TTGTGCCATACAGTTATTATATATACAGTATATGTATGTATGTATATGTATCCAAATACCTTGTGCCATACAGTTATTATATATACAGTTGTTGCACTGATTAAAACAATTTATTTAACCGAGTCTTAGGATTATTCTGAAGATTTTAATAAAGTAAGGTAATCACCAACCAAAGAGTATACAGGGCAGGGGGACCTATGACTCCAGCTGGATTATGTAGCAGAGGATGGCCTTATCTGTCATCACTGGGAGGGGAGCCCCTTGGAGGTTTGATGACCCAGGATAGGGGAACACTAGGGTGCTGAGGCAGGAGTGAATGGGTGGTGGGGGAGCATTCTCATAGAGACAGGGGAAGAGAGGAGAGGATAGGGGGCTTGTGGAGGGGAAACTGGAGAGGGGGGATAACTTTTAAAATGTAAATAAATAAAATAACCAATAAAAAATGAAAACAAATAAGCAAGGTAATTACTCTGAATCTGAGGGGGTGACCAGTGATTGATGCCACTCACCAAGTAGAAGCCACCACAAGACACGAAGAGACACTTTTGATCTAGATTCGGGAAGACCCAGAGAACCAGCTGTCCAACTTTGTGGATCTGAACCCAGACTCCTACACCTTACAGAACTTTTTCTACCTCATTCCATGGAGGTCATGGAATGACCTCAAGTGTATGTGTCTTAACAAATTCCCAATGGACCCAGAGTTAAGAAGGGCATGTAGCCAATCTCTCTCTCTTGTGTATTCTCCTCTTTTAGAATGTGGAAATATCTTCACTAGATAATATAAGATTAATTAAAAATTACCAAATACATAGAAAGTCTCTCATAACTACACCTTAAAACAACTATTGTCAACATTAGGGTGCCTATTTTCTGTGCTTAATTATATATCAAAGCAACTATTGATATAGATAAGTGAGAACATAAATTATATATTACTTTGTACCTGATTTTTTCTTCATTTAACGTTTAGCTGAGTAGGGCTGCATGATGGCTTCCCTCCCTCAGCAGCATGCATGGTATTTCCTAGTACCATTTCTAGACCGCAGGAAGGGAACTTTTCAAGTCAGATCCAGCTCTAGCCATCTGAATCCTGTGTCCTAAGCATGCTGTGCCTTCAGCAACAGATGCCCACCCCCAACTCCTGAGAAGCAACCAAGGTTCTACATTGATAGTCTATATTGACCAAGGGGCTACACTGACAGTCTATATTGTTTTTTGAGCCACTTGACCAACTATTCAAGAAGAGGTTTCTGGTACTGGAAGTTTTTCAGTCTATGGTTCTTGTTGGGGAGCATTGTCAGCCTAAGTGGTTTAACTTCTGTGTGTATTCCTGTGTACACAACACACACACACACACACACAGAGAGAGAGAGAGAGAGAGAGAGAGAGAGAGAGAGAGAACACTTAGAGTTTTGGGTAAATATAAAAATAATGATTCCTTGAGGCTTTATCAAACAGTGGTGACATTATTTGTCCCTTGTCTTGCCTTCTCTGTATTGAATGACTACTTTTCTCTGTAGTTGAAGCTCCTCTCACTTTCCATTCCTCATTTTATATCACCTGTATATTGCTATTCCCCACCTAACCCTAACCCTTGCTGCCACCTGCCTCCAGTATACTATCTTGGTTCCCATGGTTACTTCACATTGTATACTTACATCTGAGGATCTGGAGCTGGGAACCACAGATGAGAGAGTGCATTCTACACTTGTCTTTCTAGGTCTGGGATACCTCATTCAATATGATCTATTCTAGGTCCATCCAATTACCTGTAAATTTCAGGATTTAACTTTTCTTTATAGCTGAATATTATTCCATTGAGTATATATATATATGATGTTTTCATTGTTCATTCACCTATTGAAGGACATCTAGGTTGTTTCCATGTCTAGTTCTTGTGAACAGAATTGGCAGTGAACAGTGTTGAGCAAGTATCTGTGAAGTAGGATGTAGAGTCCTTTGGGCATAAGCCAAGGAATGGTACAATTGTGTTATTTTTACATTTTATATTTTTTGAAAATCTCCATACAGATTTCCAGAGTGGCAACACCAATTTGAATTTCTACCAACAGTGAATCAAAGTTCCTATATTTCTACAACTTTGCCAGCAAAACAACCAATTGTTTTGTTGATCTAGCCATTCTGGTTTTGCTTCTTTGTTTGTTCAGTTGGTTGGGATTTTGTGTTTGTTGTTGTTGCTTTGAGATAGGATTTCTTTCATAGTCCTAGCTGTCCTGGGGCTCGCTCTGTAGACCAGGCTGGCCTTGAACTCACAGAGATCTGTTGGCTTCTACCTCTTGAGTGCTGGGATTAAAGGTATGCACTACCATCATGTAGCTCAATCCTAGCCATTCTGAATGGGGTGAAATGAAGCCTCAAAGTTGTTTTAATTTGAATTCTCCTGATTGCTAAAGATGCTTAATACTTACTGAGGTATTTCTTAGCCATTTTTATTTCTTCTATTGAGAACTCTGTTTAGATCTCTAGCACATATTCTAAAATTGGGTCATCTGTTTTCCTGGCTGTTTTCTGAGTTCTTGGTATATTATGGATATTAATCGCCTGTCAGATGTGTGGCTGACATGTTTTTGCCTGCTCTGGGGATTGCTTCTTCAATGACTGGTTGCTTCTTTAGCTGTACAGAAGCTTTTTAGTTTTGTGAGGTCCCAGTTGTCAATCACTGGCCTTAATTCCTGGGCAAAAGGACATATTTGCTCTGTATATAACTTTGAATACTCAAAACATCTTTGATGGCTTGTTAGGTTTAGTTTTTATTGTTACAGTAAATACATTCAGAACTACTGGGTGACAGTTCTCATTCACAGTTGCCACCATTAGTCATGATGACTTGTGACATCCTACTGTCTTCTGTTGCTATTTAGCTTTTTATCTTCAGTGTCTTTCAGAGACAGGAATACTGCCCTTCTGCGTGTCTAGTCTTAGGCAACATCATGGCCATTAGGCATCTTTGATTATAAGAAACAAGACTGACTTTTACAATGTTTGAGACAACTAATCTCTTCAGAGGGGTTCTTCACTCTTCTCGATCCCTGGAATACAGGCATCGGTGATGGCCAATACTCTAGGATTGGTGGTTCCCAACCTTTCTAACACTGTGACCCTTCAGTACAGTTCTATGTGTTGTGGTGACCCCTAACCCTGAAATTCTTTTCTTTTTTTTTTGTTCTGTTTGTTTTTTTTTTTTTGAGACAGGGTTTCTCTGTGTAGCCCTGGCTGTCCTGGAACTCACTCTGTAGACCAGGCTGGCCTCAAACTCAGAAACCTGCCTGCCTCTGCCTCCCAAGTGCTGGGACTAAGGGTGTGTGCCACCACTGCCCGGCAAAATTATTTTCATTGCTACTTCATAGCCGTAATTTTGCTACTGTTATGAATCATAATGTAAATATATAATATACAGGATACCTGATATGTGACTCCCCTCAAAAGGGTTGTGACCCACAGGCTGAGAAACACTGCTCTATAATATAAGTCAAACTTTTTCAGAACACCCAAATGCTGTCTGTCACCTTTCTCTGTGCCTCTGGAATTCCAGTCTCTGGGCAAATGACTTGTACTCTATGGTCATGAGAGATGATTTTTTGACTGAGATTCTAACTCACAGACTAGCCAAGAGAGAAAGCTGCTAATGTATCATGGGATAAACAGCGGGGCTATTTATAACTGTCAGGCCTAAACCTTCTCCATCTGTTACCTTGACTGCCTTCTGTTAAAACAAAAGAAAAGAAAACAAACAAACAAACAAAAGCAAACACATGTCGTAACAAGCAGTGGGCCCCTGTTTCTTTGGGGATTATTTATTATTTAAAGGAGTTGGTCCTGTCTGTAGAAAGCCACTTCCTGTGGCAGAATGCATAATACCCCTTTGTTCCTGGGGGCTTGTTGAAATCTTAGGATCAGGTTATAAATATTTCTTTTGCACAGGATTTTCTAAGCAGGTATTTTTTTTATTCATTTCAGCAAAAAGGCATCAAGAAGAAGAAATGCAGGGGAGTGGTAAACTGCAAGGGCAGGCTCTGTACTGGAAGAGTGTGATCTTAAAGCACCTGGCATGGTGCTGGGAACTGAGCCCGGGTTCTCTGTAAGAGAAGCCAGTGCTCTTAACCTGAGAGCCATCTCTCCAGGCCCTCCACAGGAATTTCAGAACCGGCTTATGTATTCCTATTTTAAAAAGCAGTTGAGATTTTTTTATTTTGATTGCAGCAAATCTATACATGAATAGGGGTGGGTGGCATTTTAACATCATTAGATTCACTGATTCCAGGCAACACGTGGACTTTCCCATTTGTACAGGTCTGTAATTACAGCAATCTTTCACACATTTCACTACACAGATCTTGCATTTTGTCCGGTTTCTCTCTGAGTACTTTATATTCATAATGCTATTTAAGCAATATTGCTTTCTGAAATCTCATTTTCCCACTGTTTACTGTTAGGATGTAGAAATACAACCCATTTCCTTGTATATGAATCTTTAATCCTGCAACTTTGTTATAATTATGCTTTGGTCCTCATTTTAAACATATATTCTCCAGCACTGCTTTCTTGGAATTTTGCTTCAATAAAACATAGATGAAGCCCAATAATCTACATTTTTAATGTAACCAGAGTTGAGACTGGTGCAGATTCTCTAAGGACATTAACTTGAGAAACAAGAAATTCGTTAATTCTGTGAACTGACAAGGCAGAGTTAGGTAACTCAGATTGATCTTCCACTTCCTATGTAGAGAGTAAATAAAGCAATCAAAAACAGATAAATATTCATTTTAGAATCTATCTAAGCTCATAATAAAGGAAGGACAATACCAGATATTAGAAATGAAGAGGGGATGCACCTAAGCCTAGTAAAATAGCAACGTGAGTCTAAGAAGGTCTGATGATTTGCAGAGTAGGCACAGGCATTATGGTCTCCTGGTTCTTGCTTACCCTCACACTAAGAAGATGTAAACTTGTTCTTATCTGGGAACAGAAAATTGAACCAAGATTTTTCCATAAACCTAGAACCCTGGAAAATCTACCTCTAAAAACAACAGCAACAAAAAGAGCCCAGGAAGTTTCCACCTACTGGCCAAGGATGAAGTGAGGAGGCCTGTTATGTAGCTAACAGTCTGATGAGGGGAAGAGGCTCCTGGGAGAAATCAAAGTCCCATGGACAGGTTTGTAATCCAAACTTACACACCATTAGATAGGCTGCAGGAACAAAGGAAGCTTGGCAGATGAGCTAACAAAAATCCCCACCCAAAAGAGTGTGTTCAAAATCTCGTATCCTCGTTAAATGACTTTACAATATAAACATTTCCAACTGTCCGAGGGAACAGTCTAGTTCCTGAGGAAAATCAGTACTTTCCACAAGCAACCCAAGAGGTACATAATAGAAAATTCTTAGAGAAACTCTAATGTGGCATTCTCAAAATATTTGAAGAGGTGTAGTAAGTACTAGAAACCACAATGAAGGAGGAAAATGTGGAAATATGAAGTTACGTGATTTCTGAAAATTCAATCAATGAAAATCTAAAGTTGAGTAGATGAGTGCACCAAGAATAGATAAAGCTGAAGAAATCATTAGTCAAGCAGAAGAAATAACTTAGACTAAAATACTCAGAATAGAGGCCAGCCAGGTAGCCCAGTGGGTAAAAATAATTGCTGCCCACACCGATGGCTAGAGTTCGATCCCCAGGTCCCACATGGTGGAAGGAGAGTACTGACTCCAATTTATTCTCTGACCACCACCATGTGCTGTGCTGAATGCACAGGTACACAAGCAGATACATGTAATAAAAATATATAAATCACGGAGACACGAGGAGGTTGAAGAAGAGATTAGTTCTGAAGTAGTTTTGAGAACTGAGAAGAAAGGGAAGCAACACTGAATAGGCTGGTGATGAGAATTTCCCACGACTGATGAAATGTGCAGTCTGAAGAAATTTAGCAAATACCAAACACAGGGCTGGCAAAGGCAAATCCACCCCAGTGGAACCACAGGGCACCAAAGTAAAGTATAAGACAATTCTTAACACTAACTTGAAAGCAAAGAGAGAGAAATGGCAACACACACACACACACACACACACACACACACACACACTCTAAATCTTTTCTTTAAAAAAAAAGTGTGAAGAATCAGAACTCTATGCACTTACCTCTATGAACATAGAGACCTTTTACAATTTGAATGAAAAACGTCCCCCCTCCCATAGACTCACAAATTTAAATACTTGGTCCTGGACTGGCAGAGCTATTTTTGGTGACTTTAGAACCATCAGGAAATTCCTGGCTGGAGGAAGTAATTCTTGGGGTGCAGGCCTTGAGGATTACAGCATAGCCTCACTTCCAGCCCAAGTATTTTGCTTCCTACCCTGTTGAGAGGTGAGGAGTCTCAGCAATATGCTCTCACTGGTGTAAGTGCTGCTACATATTTGGTGTCATGAAGGACTGGACCCTCTCTAACCAAGAGACAAACTAAGCCCTTCCTCCTTTAAGTTGCTTCTGTCAAGTATTTAGCATCAAGATGACAGAAACAAACTGCTACAGTATCTTAAAGCCAATGCAAACAAAAAGGAAGACAGCCAGGAAGGAACTTTTCTATCCACTTAACATGTGTTCCTTGGTGAGATAGGAGCCCGGGGGAGGGGGGGGGGTTGCCAGCTGGTTGAAGATAATAACCAGCAATCACCAATGACCCTCTAAAGGACACAGAATTGCAGGAACTTACAGGAATGATGATATGGAATCACTACATAAACAGAGCCCCTCCTTGGCAACTGAGTCTTTTAATAAATGACTCACAAAATAAAGAAGACTGGCACACAGATGGAGAAAAGATTGCATTTTGCTCTACCCAGGATAAGAGATCTGTGGGGAGAATTTGAAAGCACAACGGAAACAATGGATGAATACAGCTCAGTGGTGTATTGTTTGGGAACCTCCTGGAGAGCAGCCTGCCCCCTGGAATGACGCCCAACGCAGTGTCCCTGGGGAGCTGGAGGAGGTCCCACCACCTGTGGCATGGGGGCCCGCTGGCGTGCTTCCAGGCTGTGTCTGAATACTGACACCCTGCCAAACATTTCCTGCACACCCCCTAAGAAGTCTGGTGCCCTGGCTGGTGGTCTGCAGCGTGGAAAGATGATGTATGCCTATCCTAAACTCCTCATCCATTCTGCAGTCTTCCTGGGGCCATGGTGAGAATCCCACCTCCATATGCAAGGAAAACACCCAATCAAGCCGAATGCGGGCACCCATTTGGGTGGACTTTTGTTTCAATCATTTGCTCTTTCATTGAACATTTTGTTGAGCAGCTTTCTGGTCTCGGTGCTAGGCTCTGCACAGCATGGTTCCCACATAGAAATTTCAAAAACCAGGAAGAAGCCAAGACTGTTTTGCTTAGGGATGAATACAGAGATGTTAAGATCATATGGGAGAGCAGGAAAACCATCCCCATGACATGCAAGACGTTAGGTGTGTTGAGGGGGGTGGCTAGCACAGTCTCCAGTTGGTGGCTCAAGGCTGGCTGAGGAGTCGTGGCTTCATGGGTGTGGGAGAATGGTGGGGGTTTGGGCAGTTGATGGGACTTGGGAGAATGCAGACTCATCATGAGTCCTCCCAGTTTAAATAATCAGAGCATCCATACTACCCTGTGCAACCTACAGATGAAACAGCAGGGGTAGGCAGCGCAGCTATTGATGGTTATAAAGGTAGAGAATCCTTGGCAAAGGTCTTAGGGACATAAATTCTTGGAGTGACTATATCTATCTAAATAGTAGTATGGTTATCAATAATGAGCTTATTAAAGAACTGGGAAAACCCATAGAAGGCAGAGGGGGAGGGTGGCAGACTATTGATGAGCAGGTTAGGTATATCAGTATCTTCACATGTCAAGAGACATTATTATAAGGTCCAGGGAACAAAACCATTAGGGTTTAATATACAATTTAAAGCTATAAGTGAAACTCATGAAATAAATACATTAAGAATGACTGGCTTGTGAGGGTGAGATGGGGGCTTAGTGTGGCCAGAGAAGGGGGCATAAAGGAACTTTGTGGGGGTGGTGGGGATTTTTCTCTATCTTGATTTGTGTAGGGGTGATAACACTACTCAGATTTGTCAAAAGATTCAGAGACAGGGTGAATTTTACTGTATGTAAATTATACCTCCATAAGCATAGTGAAGGGAAGAGAAGATAAAGGTAAATTAAATGCATGTCTTTCATATCGAGGACCAAAGAGAATCGTGTGAAGTCAGTAGACCAACCCACAGTAATACAGAGTTAGCAAGGGTTCACAAGAAAATGCTGAATATGTTTCTCGACAGAATTCCAGGAGAGAAAGGTGACCTTTTGGCTTTATAATTTTGCTGTCTACCTATTTTTCTTATGGGCGTTTTAAAAGAATTCTGAAGGTTTAGAAAGACAGAAGTTGCATGTGGTGGCTCACATCTGTAATCCCAGCATTAGGGAGCCTGAGGGATGAGCTCTGAGAGTTCAAAGCCTGTCTGGAGTACACAGTGAGTTTCAGGTTTGCCCAGGACATGCAGTGAGAGACTGTCTTACCAGACAATGAATGAATCAGTGGGTGGATAATGAAACGGATGAATTTCCCTAGAAGAACAAGGAACTCCCTTGCTCTCTCCTGACAGCTTGTCCTTCCTCCCTTGACTTTCATGACATTGAAGTTTGGGATGATCCAGGCTGGACCTTGAAGTTTATGCTTCAGTTGATTTGCCCAAAGCATCCTATGGGTCAGGCCAGAGGATGTGGTAGACTGGTCCTGATGTTGTTGATGCTGTGTCCTAGCTGCATCCTATTGGAGTGGTCCTAGGGACTACCTGTTCCATAACTAAGATGCCATCTTCTGTGCTCCTTACTGTAAAACTGAGTTTCCTCTGCTTATAACTGGTGGTTTTGATGGACGGCATTTTGAGACCACGTAAGATCCTTCTTCACTCTCACTTTGACCCATTACTTTTTACCCAAATTGGTTGTTACTTTGAAGCTTTGCCACAGGGCAGACATTAATGAAGTGGATTCAGAGATGCCTCTTTGGACATAGATCCTTCTATTGGTATCATGTAGGTATGGCCTGAGTACATGCTCTGCCACATTCTTATACACACTCACACATGTACACATACACACATACACATGTGAACACATACATGCATTCATATACACACACATGCACACACATATACACATGCACACACATATGCACATACATGTACATACATAGACACACACACACATACACACACTCGTTGTGAGCACTTGGTAACCTGGTGACCACACAGAATGAGTCCATACCTGAAATGTCACAGTAAACTGTCTGCTGGTAGAGCTTGGCCTCTAGGGGGTTAAAATACACAGTGATTTCAGCTGATGAGTTGGGCCAGACATCACCTTCCTGAAACAGGAACAAGAAAGAAAGGTATTGTTTTCAAATGATAATTTCATGACTTCTTCCCCCATATATTTAAGAAGTACATGAAGTTTTGACACATGTAGAGATAGCAAATGGTCCTTATGGTCAAGTAGATGAGCACATACATTCCCTGAGCAGTTCCTTTGTTGTGTTACGGGAGCATCTCAGGTCTGTTCTTACGTGTTATCAGATGCAGGTGCTGTGCTGGGCGCTGGCTCTCCAGGACTCACAGCTGTTTGGCCAGCATCTTCCCATTTGCCCATAATCACCCTCTGAGCCCTGGCGCCTGCCTTTCTACTCTTGCTTGTACAAGCTCTCTTTTTTATAGCCTACATACACCTGAGGACATGAGCTATGGTACTGGCCTTTCTGGTTCTAGCCTGAGTCATTTATCAATGTTGTTGCAAATGCCAGAGAACACTGCCACACACACGTTAGAGGGTTTTGCATTTATTGTGTGCTCACACACCATTGCAGATTTGTGCATGCCACAATGTGGATATGAAGGTCAGAAGAAGCCTGGAGTCAGTTCTTTCCTTCAACCACGTGGGTTCCAAGAATTAAACTCAGGATGTCAGGCGTGGCAGCAAGTGCCTTTACCCACTGAGCATCTTACCCACCCAAGAGGGTGTCCTTTTGAAGGCTGACTAATATTCCATTGTATGTATATATCACATTTCTTTCTTGATTCACCTATGAAGGGCTCTAGCAGGCCTGAGCATGGGACACATGGTGGCAGGCTTTTCCCTTCCACACTGACCTCTCCCTTGTAAACCATAGGTCACATTCCTAAAGCCAGCCACCAGGGTCTGTTCCTTTATTTGGCCACTTCCTCCTCCTGAGGCTGACCACCAAGGTCCAGCTCTCAGAATTCTGAAGTACAGCAGTCAAAAGCCCCCTCTTTGGCCACTTTAACTAACATGCTCAATCAAAACAAACCAAGTCACCCTAACCCAGGTTTCCCCTTTTCCCTTTATAAACTATCATTTGCCTTTGGACCACATCTGTCTCCTCTCTATCCAGAAGCAGTCTTTTGCTCTCCAGGGCAAATATCATCCCTCCCTCCTCCTTCCTCCCTCCTCCTTCCTCCCTCTTTCCCCCTCCCTCCTTTCCCCTTCCTCCTCCCTCTTTCCCCTCCCTCCTTTCCCCTTCCTCCTCCCTCTTTCCCCCTCCTTCCTTTCCCCTCCCTCCTCCTCCCTCTTTCCTCCTCCCTCCTTTCCCTTCCTCCTTCTTTCCTCCTCCCTTTTTCCTCCTCCCTCCTCCCTCTTTCCTCCTCCCTCTTTCCCCCTCCCTCCTCCTCCCTCTGTTCCCTTCCTCTTCTCCCTTGTCCTCTGTCTCCTGTCTTTGTCTCTTATTCCCTGCCTTTTGTTCCTCTGGGATACATAAATCTCCTTTGTGCCGAGAACTTGGTCTTGGTGTGTCCTGTGCCGATGCAGGTCCTATACAACCTGTCCATGAACCTTATACTGTTTTCTGTGGTGGCCGTACCACTTCACATTCTCACTAAACCGCACATAAAGGCTGAAACCCTGGGAACCTGAAGGAAACACGCTTACAACCCCTGAGAAAACACTGTTTTATCCAGCAGAGGTGACTTACATGGCTTGGTAACTTATGAAGTAGCACAAATTTTGAACAAGTTTAAAAGATAATGTCAGTGAGTTTATGAATATGAAATGCATTAGAGAGGAAAACAGGGAGGATATGTTTTTTTTTCTTTAAAATGGAGTTTTACTGTGTAGCCAAGGCTGGACTCAAACTCGCTATCCTACCTGAGATTGCAGGTGTGTGTTACCATGGCTTTGTGGAACAAAGAATTTTTAAGATATATGTGTTCAGTGAGCATCTGCTCTCTTTCCCATGCGTACCCAGTCCTGGGACGTCAGAGGAAACAGGGTAGGCCAAGATGGCAGGGAGCTGAGCCATTAGCAGGGTGATAGACATGAGTATACACAGAAAAGGCTGTCCTTATAAATATATATATATATATACATACATATATATATATGTGTGTATATATATATTGCATATACACATATATACACACGTATACACACATATATATACATATAGACATATATACACATGTATACACATATATACACACACATACACATATATACACACATATACACATATATACACACATATACACATATATACACACGTATACACATATATACACACGTATACACATATATACACATGTATACACATATATACACATATATACACATGTATACACATATATACACACACATACACATATATACACACACATATACACATATATATGGTTCACAGGGACTGCAGAGAGAGGAGTGCCTGGCTTCTTAAGCAGAGGCACTACCTTCCTAACTTTTGAATGACAGCAACTAGAAAGGCCTCTACTCTATGGACCATAGCAGTGGCCCAACGGAGGATAATGCCCAGTTCAGACTGTTTCTATCATTTTAATTCACAAGACCCCCGAAAACCATAGTAAGAAACCCAAGTTTTGCACTATGTTGGAATAAGCTACCTACCAGAATCTACCTACTAGGGAAAAATTGATTTAAAATATTGTATTGACCATATTAATCTGGTATTCCTTCACTAATTTCTCAAGCTGCTAGAGGTGTTAATTGCACTGGATCTCAAGAGCCCCCCAAAGGTCTGGAAACATATTCAGTAAGAGCTCCCTAGATGTTTGTTGACCACCAGCTGTGCTACTCCTTAGAAGGATAAGCTGAAAGGTTGAAGAGGCAGCAGGGAGAAAATATGTGCCTTTTTCTGAGGTTTTTGTAAATAGGGCCAAATGAATAGAAGTACTAAACACATTTAGAAATCCATTCACAGCTCAATAGAAAACCGGGGCAAGACAACTTAATAAATAATCAGGCTCCAGTTTCAGACAGTCCCCAAAGCATAGCAGATCCAGTCTGGCTGGAAGGAAAAATACTCCTGGAACAAAGGATGGAGAAGAGAACAAATGGCTGACATCATCGACTCACAGAGGTAAGGTCCTCCGTTCAACCTCACCACCTGGAGAAAAGGCAACATCAGAAAACAGAAACCTAGACAAAGTTTTGACTTACTCAGGAGAGCAATCTGTCTGATCTGTGACCTTCTCAGGCAGTGTCCCTCCCGACTTCCGAGTGAGGGGAGGACACCAAGGCTCCAAGAGGCAACAGCAAGGCTATGAAAGTCCTGAAGTAATTTTGCATCCCCAGCTAAGTTCAAGAGAAGAGAGGTAGGCACTCACCCCTCCATCTCCAGCACCCAAGCAGAGGTGGCTCTTCATAGGTGCTTGTGAAGCACGGGTCAGCTGTCTCTACACTGCTCGCACCTCATGTACTTATTATCACACATGGATTCACGTCTGAAGCCTCTTTCTGCCCTTCCTGTTGCTTTTGGGACCTCAAAACCATAAACTGTAGTGCCCAGAGAGGCCTCTGAGATCTCAGAGGGGACAGAGGAAGTCAAAGCGCTCATGGACTTAGTCATTTCACTGCAGAGCTTTCTTCGAAAGTGCTTGAAACAAATATTTGTTCCCTTCTGATAAATGGCAAATCCCTTTCTCTTGGGTAGAGTTTAAGGGCAATGAGATGGAGAGTGTTCAGACCTAGAAAAGGTGACAGGCCAAGCAGATATGGCTCAGTCGCTCAGTTGAGTTTTCAGCTAACTGAAAACAGGCCAATGGGTATCCTTCCTAAGAATAACTGAGGATTTGGGCTTCTTCTTAATCCGCATGATGAATGTGAATCTCCCGGAGGGTTTGAACCCTGCTCTGACAAGACCCTGAGTAGATGCAGCTAACTTGTAACCAACACAGACTGGCCAAAGCACCAAGGGACATTCTGGATTCTGAGAGAATCCATGCTAGAAAAATGTCAGTGAGTTGTAAGAAGTGGTCTCCGAAGGATAACCTGCAAATCAGATTATCTCAGGACAGGTGAAAAGAAGTCTTATTGTTCGGGGTAAGCCAGACCATCTTCATGGCCCCCAAGCCACAGGGTCCAGGGTGTATGAGCAGACCAAAGGGACAGCACAGCTAAAGCCACCAAGCACTCTTGAATATGCCAAGGTCAAATAAGTCTGCTATGAGGGAATGAAGGGTTAGGAGCCAAGGCACAGTTGAGAGGGGGTAGTCTGGCCCGCCCCGGACAAAAGGGTACTGGCACCCAAGTAAGATTGTGAGAGGGTTCTCTGGTGACAGGAGGCCAACATAAGGAGCCAGTCTATAGGCTCAGACTGAATGGGGACCGGTGCTGGGTTGTTCTTCTCATGCAGAACGGCAGCTGTTTTGCTGAGTCCACAGCAGCATCCACTGGTAACTTGAATCTTTTTGGGAACACAGGAGAACAATCCAAGGACAAATGCTACCCCAAAGTCCTCTCCTGGGTCAGCGCGTGTGTTGGCAAACTAACAGGGCTGTGCATCTATCACAGCCAAAGTATGGTCATTCTGTTTCCTCTCAGAGGGATGCGGTGGTGTGGTGTCATTCTCTATTTCCTTTCAGGTGGGCGTTACCGAAAAGTAAACTTCTATTTCTTTCTAGCAAAACGTTGGTTAAACACACACACACACACACACACACACACACACACACACACACACACACACACAAGCAAAGCTGTAATGTTTCCTAGCAGATCAAAAACCAAATCTTACAAACAGGCAATTTGCCTAAACAGATGCATGGTACTCCCTGCCTTCCAATCTTCTTACTTTACATCTTATCAACTCGATGAAATTAACTCCCAGCTGGCTTGTGCTCTTGGAAATACCTTTCTTCTTTTTATTGCTCAGCTCTGATATTTCTGAAAAATCAAACATTCAGGAATTTCCCCACTGGCTCCAGTGCCAATAACTTGAACTCCTGGATTTGTCTCTGTGAACTCCTGGATTTGTCTCCTCACTCGGATCTCTGCTGCTCCGTTTTTCTTCTATCTCAAAGACTCTCTCTCTCTCCCTTCTCTGACCATTCTCCCCACTCCTTACCCGAGTTCTATTACTACTAGAGTATGATTACTCTGATGTAATAATAATAATAATCAGCTACCCTCAGTTCTACTGTAACCATCTCCCCTTTTCTCCGATGCTTTGTCTTTCCCAGGACAACTCTATTCTTTCCCAGGACAACTCTATTCTACTTATCAGTCAAGGGACCTACTACAAGGAACTGGCTTTGAATGTTTAAGTCTAATGTTATATTATTATTATTATTATTGGAGCTCTCTAGTTCCTTCTGAATAAGAACAGTGAACCATGCAACCTCATGCCTGGTGTTGAGCCTCCCTGGATGCTGTGGGCATCAGCTGCTGGCCCATGACAGGTGATAAACAGGGAGAGGAGTATCCTTAAAGGTGACTGACTTTTTTAAAGGAAGAGTTTCTTTGGGCTCATGGTTTGAGGGTATGGTCCATCATGGCAGGGACATCAGGGGCTTGAGGTGGCTGGTCACATTGTGTCCATGATCATGAGCAGAGAAAGATGGTTGCTGTCTAGTCTGTTTTCTCATGTTTATTCAACCTGGTAAATGGAGACCCACATTTAGGATGGGTCTTCCAGCCTCAGTTAACTGACAGATGCCATCTAAAGCTGCTGTAGTTCTTTTATGCTCAATGTCTGGCACGTGTGCAAAAATAAATAGTGCCAATAAGATCATTTCTCAAAAATCTTGCTAAGTGGGCATTGAAAGCGCAAGAGCAGAGATACATGTGTATTTTACATTCTTAATTGATCTGGAAGGCCGGAGGACTCGATGTCTACAGTGTGAATTCCTACACGTGTTAAATAAAAGAGTTGCATTTTGATTTCCCGGTTGCACGTATAAGTGTGACTCATGCATTCAGCTTTCCAGTCAGTCTCTAACTCGAAAAAAGGCAACTCAGAACCACAAGTTTACAACTGTTTCCTGAGAGCTCAAGTTCTCACTGCCTGTGTTCACAGTTCCTGCCCCTCGTCTTGCTCAGTCTTCACTTGTGTGAGGTCCTTTCCTCGCCACTTTAAACATAGAAAACTGAGCCGGGCGGTGGTGGCACAGGCCTTTAATTCCAGCACTTGGGAGGCAGAGGCAGGCAGATCTCTATGGGTCTGAGGCCGATCTTGACTACAGAGAAAGTTCCAGGGTAGCTAGGGGTTCACAGAGAAACCTGGTCTCAAAGAGAGAGGGAAGGAGGGAGGGAGGGAGAGAGAGAGGCAGAGACACAGAGACACAGAGACACAGAGACAGACAGGAGTTTGGGGGACTGAGACTAGGAGTATATGGTATTACCCCTAATTTCCTTAAGCCCTATGCAATTCTGAAAGTAGGTTAGGGCCCACCTCTCTCACTATGCCATTGAGAGAGGACATTTAGAATACTACCACCAATATTCACACTTATCCGACACATTCTGCTCTGGAAAACCCTCCTGTGGACAGTGTGACACTCTCCACTTACGCTTGGGTTCTTCTGGAAGGTGACTCAAAGCAGGTTCTATTAGAGAACAAAGCCCACATGAGCATGTTAAGGCTCCTGAGAGATGTTCTGGCGGGTCCTTAGCAAGCTCCCCTGTGCTGAGTGAGGGACAAAGCCCAGTCCCTTCAAACTAAGATATGGGAACAGTGACCTTAAGAGCTCTGACATGAAGTGACTTCCTTCATGCTTGGCAGCTTAAACACCTTCAACTATCCCGCCTTTTACTTTATGCAACTGGAGGAGTTGCTCTAGTCCTGGCAACTCTAGAAGCTGAAGAAGAAAGATCACATGAGCCCATGAGTTTAAGGAAAGCTTTGGAGATTCCGTTTCCCCAAATAAGGAAGCAAAAAGAAATTTTCTCAGAAAGAAAGCATGCTCTCAAAGTCAAATGTCTGTTTTAAATTTTTTTTTAAAAAAAATTCATTTAAAAATTTATTTGTGTGTGTGCGTGTGTGCATGCCTGTGTGTATGTATGTATGCACACATGCATGCAGATGTCCACACGGACCACAAGAAGGCATTATATTCCCATGGAGGCCAGAGTTGCAACACAGTGAGCCACTGGATATGAGGCTGGGAACTGAACTCTCCTGTCCTCTGCAAGAACAACAAGCTCGCCTAAGCACGGAGCCATCTCTCCAACCCTCAATGCCAGATTCTTATTACTGACCTATCTACCAACAAAATGCTGTCATCTTTTCCATTACTTACAACGGATCCAACTGATAGCAAAAGCTATGACACTTGGTACAAATACCAACTGTCTCAAACAACAATGATAAAAATAAATAAATAAATGAAACTCTAAAAAGATTGACAAGTAAACCATCCTCGTTACTGTTGAGAGAAAAGACCAAATTGACACAGAGCTGGCAAAAAGATTGACAGCTCGGTTCCTCCAGCTGAGACACAACACTGAAAGTCAAGGAAAGTTGTGATGCTCAAAATAATATCCATTAAAGCTGCCAAGAGGGATCCCTATGATCTGTCCATTTGACAGAGGAAGCTTCACAAAAGGCACTTTCTGTCTTGATTTTAATCTTCAACTTCAACACCATGGAGGTGGCCATGTGATATGTCCAAGCCTTTCTCTCTTACCCAGAAAGGAAAGGTATGGACTCATTTAATGAGCAGTCTTGCTGTTTCCAAGGTTTCCCTGGGCTTCTTTCCTCCCTCGCTGGTTCTTCAACACAATAGTCAAGGTTCTGGTACAATAGCCAAAAAGTGGGCCTTAGCACAAAGACCAGGACGGAGAATCCTAATGAACAAGGATAAAAGATGGCCGACTGAACAACCGGCAGGGTTTGTCAAGGGCAGTTCCATCTCAGCAGATCCACGTCCTTGGCCTCCTTCCTGGTGTCCATTTCCAAGGAGTCAGCGCCCACGTGCTTGCCTTGTGAGTCACAGCTGATGACTGGTGCAGAGGAAGGGCTGTGTAGGACAAAAAGCACTGCTTCTTCTTGTTAGCCGTCTGGACTTGCACCCAACCTGGTTCTGCTGAGCTCACCCTCTATGCCAAAGGAGGGAAAGGATCCAGTAAACTGAATTTGAGCTGTGCTTTCCAAGTCTGAATTGCTAGACCAGCATGTTTCTCGGAGGCTTAAATAACATCAGAGTGTGGGTTACTATTACTTGCGTGGTAATGAAGAAATGGTTGAGCCTCTCTTCCTTTTGATAGCTCAGTTAGGGGAAGCCTCAGCTTTGCTAGGGTTGTTGGGTTAGGTCTACTCTGATGGAGGAGATGTGGATGGGGTAGGAGGAGCAGGGACGTTGGGTCGGCTCAAATACTTTAGATATGCAGCCAGCTAGCTGGGAAAATATCGTTAAATATTCAGACCTCTCTTCTGGAGAAAATACCAAGTGTTACATGTTCAGAAAATTGCTGTCTCTTCACAGTGTGACCTGAGCCAGCAGCACTACCGTTCAGAGATGGGATGCCTACATCTGTGCTGAGGTCTTGGAGGGTCACTAGACGCCCATGGGAAGCAAAGCCTTAATTTGCTCTTTTTGTCTTGTGATACTCTCTCACCTCTCAATTTTCAGAACTGAGTTTTTATCTTTTTGTATTTCTCTCTTTCAGGGAGACCCAGGAGACTCAAGCAGAGGAAACAACAGAATGAGACCATCAAAGTTCAGCCCAGACATGGTCGGCCTGGCACAAGTGAATATTATATTTATGAAACAGTTCCATTTGCTTTTCTGGAAGGCAAAAACCAGGCATAATAGACTCTGTTTGGCAGGTTCCTTCTGGAGATGGGGAAAGATCTCAAATGGAAGCAGGCAGCTTGACACCTCATCAATAGTCTACTTGATTCCATGCCTTCCCCGGTAAGCAATAAACGGAGAAACCCAAGCTAATGACATTAAGATATTATCAAGGTATCTTATGCCAAGATAGTATCAAAAGAATCTGTATATGGGAAACCTGAAGTCAATAGTTATGCCTCATATACTCTAATGAGCATGCAGTAGTCCCAATTGCCTTGGAAATATTGATAGATAATTACAGTTTTTACAAAGATCCTTCTGGTCTTTTGCCTCCTGGTCATTCTGGGTTCTTGGTGCCCTCTTTTGGACTCAAGATACCTAAAATTAACTCCTGAGAGCTCACAAGCTGCAGGCCCAATGGCCACGGTTACAGCCACGTTTAATATAGAATGGGCACGAGAAGAAGTTTGATAAGACATGCGGCCTGACTTAGTTACTTTTCTATTGCTGTGACAGAGTGCCATGACTAAAGCAACTTATGAAAGAAAGCATCCGATTCAGCTAGTGACAGAGGGCTAGCATCCATGATTGTGGAGCAAAGCTATGACAGATGGAATAGCCAAAAGCTCTCATCTTGAACCATCAGCAGGAGGCAGACAGCTAACTAGGAATAGTAAGAGTCTTTTGAAACCTCAAAGCCCACCCACAATGGCACACCTCCATCAATAAGGCCACACTTCCTAATTCTTCCCAGTTTCACCAACTGCGGACCAAGTGTTCAAACATGAGCCTCTGGGGCCATTCTTATAAAACCACCAAGGGGCCAAACGGAGAGAGGGCGTTAGAACAGTAAGAACTTGCTACTATAGAGTTTGGACCTTTCATTCCTCCAGGATTGAGCCGAACAGATCCTCGTAGGACAATATCAATAAAATGAGATTTAAATTCAAATCCATCATCACCTTTGGGCAATTTAGGGACAGGATTGATTTCCTGATCTTGAATCTCCTTGCTTTAAATGGGAAGAGTCTGAAACTGGAACAATGTTCTCATAAAATACTCAGTATGCAGGGCATGCCGCCCATATGCAGGACTAAGCGAAGCGTTAGTCTTAGCTGATGTGCTTGAAGAATGAAGGCATACAGATGTAGACCTGATACGAAAAAGTGATGTTTCTTATTTCTATTCAGACCCTAAGGTATTAGGGTTATTTTTTTGTTGTTGTTGCTTGTCTGTTGCTTTTGTCTTTCCTTTCTGTTTACCTCACGTGAACGTGCTCTCTTTCCTCCATGGCCAGAAGCAGAGCAGCCAGCTCATTGGAAGGGAAGGTGGTGCCTATGCCTCTGCTGATGACTGTTTATTTTGGTTCTTTGGATAGAATAGAGCTGAGATTGGTTATTAGTTCAGCTGGTAGCGCTGCTTGCTCTTAATCTTTTCTGCTTCTGCTGCAGCATCAACTCAGAGCAAGAAGCTGTTTAACTGGGATCAAATCATAGGAAGAAGCTAACCATCAATGTGTAGCTAAGCCTTCAGAAAGCGAGTAGCAGCCATTTGATATAGTGGACCTGAAAGGTGAGCAGTATTCAGAGAGGTCCGGTAGACAGTGGTGCAGGACCAGGCACCCTGGGGATAGGGAAAGCTCTCAATGGGACTTCTCTTCTTCCTCCCACTCTGAGGTCCCAGTGTCTTTGACCAAGACCTCTACTGCATCCTTACAAATCTTTCTTCTCATCCTGAATTCTTTGAATCCCTTCCAGGACCAATTTTAATTCTACATTTCTGAAGCTTCCTAGACATCTGTAGTAATCTCAAATTTGACATGCTCAGAGCCAAACTCACTAGTATTTTCTGAATCCCGTCCTTCCTTCCTTCCTTCCTTCCTTCCTTCCTTCCTTCCTTCCTTCCTTCCTTCCTTCCTTCCTTTCATTTATCCATCAGCATTGGGCCAGATACTCTAATGAGTACCTTTGAGGTATCTCAATCTCAGTGACCAGTCATGTTGTGCTTTCCTTTTGAATATGCCTCATATCTGCCATTGGACTGTTCCAGGTCACTGTTGCCTTCATGAAACCATCCTGATCTTAGCTGCAGACCTGTTTACTCTTCCCCTTGTCTTCTATCACCTTCCATCCACTGACCTGGACCATCCACCTCTCCTGCTATCTACCCACCTCCAATTCAAGCCACACATAGGTATCAGGGTAAGCTTTCCAACGCCCTTTGAACACACTGCTCTCCTGGAATGTGTCTCAGATCCTCGCCAGCACTGGCTAAGCTGAGATCTTCAGAATGTCAGTCCCAGCTGGTGTTTGGTGGGAGGGAGCTGCTCACGGGCAAGAGCTGTTTGAACTCTGCCATTTGGATAGGCACCTTCTTTTTCCACATAGTTTCTCCCAAATTTCTTTGACTCCAAAACTACTTTTGCCAAGAACACATATTGCCATCTCTCAGAGGCAGTGTCTCCAGAAAAATCATAGTGGGTGACAAGGAACTGTAGGCTGAACATGATAGGCCACCTTACCTCTACTTACCTCCCAGAGCAGAAACGCTATTCGGCTCACCATTATTCAGCCTGTTGTAAACAGAATGCTCCCCTACCCCTGCTTCCAGGATTTCTCTAGCTGGGAACAGACTCCTCCCTTTCCACTTCATTACACCTCAGGCTTTCTCCAGTGTCCAGTTCCAATCCCTTCTCCTGTGATCCTGTGAATCCTTTCCAGAGCTCTCAGCTGAGATTATTGCAGCTCAATTGTCAGCCTCAGAAAGCCGGGCTCTCTACAGGAAGAGACCCATGTGCCATGAAGCTGGAGAACTGGCAGGATTTTCTCAGAAAATCACTTCAAAAGTAATTTAAAGATTACATTACAAGCACTGCAAACAAGATATATGACATACAGAATGATCAGATCATCAAGCAGGAGATTTAAAATCAATAAATAGCTTACCTCAAGAATGTAAATGAATGTAACCACTATAGACAGACAGCGATATAAAAAGAAGAGAACTACCATACACCCATGTGTGCCATTACCCAAAGGTAATGAAGTCAGCACACACAAAAGAAGCCTGCATATCCATGTCTATTAAACACTAGTCTTAATACCCAAGGAATGGAATCAGCCTAAGTACCCATCTGCAGATGAACACAGAGAGAAAATACGGTAGACAGTAGAGTATTATTCACCCATAAAGATCAGTAAAATTATGTCATTTATATGAAGATGGACAGAACCAGGGGCCACCACGTTAAATGATGTAAGAGAGAAAGACAAGTAACCATGTGTGTTCTCTCACATGTGCACGGCAGGACAACCCATAAGGTGCTGTGAACATGGTAGGAATGACTCTTAGTGAGGGTGAGAGGGGACTTAGGGGAGCAGACACGACTGAAGCATGATGGGTGTGATGTCACACCATAGTGAAATCCATTAGTACGTACAACTAAGATGTGTAAGTAACTGTACTTTAAAACAATCTACCATGTCTGACCCTGGTCAGAGTTACTGCAGGAAGACACTGGCGGGGTTCCATGCCTTCATGCTTTCTTTGTAAAAGAAATTGTCAAGAGCCTACCAGTGAAAACTGTAACTAGAAGAAAACCCAAAGGGTATGTGGAAAGGACAAATGGCATCATGGATTCCACAAAGACCTCTTACGCTCTAAATGTTTTTTTTCAGTTTTATTATGGTATTATTTTCTATATAATATAAACAAGTTGGCTTATTCACTTGAAGAGTACCACTGCTGTGCATTACCATTTACAGAAAATGGGTTTCTTCCCAATGGCAAGAAGATTCCATGTGGTGGGAATGCCAACTCAGCACCTCACCATGATTCAAAAGCACAACAAAGACCATGCCTTAACGCGCCCCAGCTCTGGCTTAGGCAAGGAAGCCCAGGAGGAAGTCAGAGGTCAGAGGTCAATCTAGCGCTCCTGCTTCCATCTTGGGCATGGATAGGACTTTCCCACGGATGGCACCCATTTCCTGTCAGCCACATATTTCCAACCCCACTGCCATCCACTCTCACATACTCACAAGAGTCAAGCTGAGTGGCCAACACCCTGGCTCTCCACTGCTAGCCGGGAGAAACACTGGACCCTGAGGACTGTGGTAAGTCTGAAATTGCCTCAGCTGGCTGCTGGCTCTTCTTACTCAGCTCAGCCACTTGCTTGCTTGCTCCAGCATCCATTCCTGGCCTTTTCCATGTCTCCAAACCTTACCTATTTTTTAATTTTTCTTCTCATCCTGACATAACTTCTTGCAGGCCTCACCCCCAAAATGCCTGGAGACTCCTTTGTTTTTTGGGGCCTTGGAGAATTTTCCGACGTGACAGAAGGTTCAGCCTCAACCTCTATCTCCAGCTTTATTTCCCACCTAGCTTTTTACCTCCAGCAAAGTGGTTGGCTCTTGGCATCCTGGATGAAACATTCTATGTACGCTCAACATTTTGTTCTCAAAGCCCTGTCCTGGGAGTCTCACTCAAGATTTCTTTCAAGAAGCTCTCTTTAACTTCTCGACTGTGGTGATGCCTTACCTCTCACCCTGGGTACCCTTCCTGTTGTCTCCAGTGACTCCCATGGTGGGTCACACAAAATACCCACCCAGAGGATGCCTCTGAGGAGAAAGCACTTTCTTGGAGAGTCAAACCGCATATGGAGTCTATTGTTTCTCAAACCTATTCAGCCGTGGATGCACAGACCGAAGGACAATGATCTGCTAAAACTGCGACACTTCCTACAAGTCTTTTCTCTATCTGGCTTAAATAGTAACAGTGAGCCTGTTTGATTGAACTTTGGACTGTCTCAACTCCTTTTGGTCCTGACACTAGTCTATGCCTGTTAAGTGGGATGCATTGAGCAGGAAGCGGGTATCTTAATGTACAGCACACAGCAAATAGAAAAGCTGTTAGCAGGGCTAAGGGGATGGATCACTTGGCAAGTTATGTATGCTAGTCAACCACGAAGATCTGAGTTCAAATCCCTAGCACCCATATAAGAAAGCTGGGCCTGACCATGTGTGTCTATAACCCCAGCACCAGGGAGCAGAACTTGGTGGGTCCTGGCAGCTCACTAGCCAGCTGGCCTAGCTAGAACAGAGAGCTTCGGGTTTGGTGAGCAACCCGCCTTAAGGAGATAAAGTGTAGAACAATAGAGAAGACATCCAATTATGTCATCTTCTGACATCTATATGGCCATGCATCAAATTCACACTGACATATGTATGAGGAACAAATATGCATGCATACACACACATGCATGCACGGAAAGCTGCTGGAAACTTCCTTCTCAGAAGGCACTTATTATTTTTATCTATGGTATGTATGCATTACCATCATGTATATAAGCATACCACGGGGATACAGGTGCCTATGAAGCCAGGTGAGGGAACAGAATCCCCTGGGACTACAGTCACAGGTAGTTGGGAGCAAACTTGGGTCCTTCGTGAAACCTGTATGTGCTCTTAATCTCTGAACCATCTCTCGGGGTCCACTACTTTCACACTGAGGCAACAGAGCAGAGCCGCACTGAGTTTGGACTGTAGAATCAGTCCACTGCAGACAGCACTGGATAGCCTGCAAAGTCAAGGTCTGTCTCTGCTCTGTTCATGGGTGCCTGGTGCACACGGCGCCTGGCACAGACCATACAGTCAGTAACTATTTATATTGAGTGGATCGAGGACAAAGTCATTCTAAGTCCTGGGTGGTTTTGCCTACGTGGGGACATCTAGAAGCATCTGAAGACAGTCTTGGTGATCACAGGGGCAAGCATCATCACACAAATGCACCGGATGACGAACTACACATCTGCACCAGCAATGTTGCTAAGACTGGCATGTCCTGCTCTAGAAGTCAGACTGATCAGGGCTAAATCTACAACTATGGACACCAGCTGTTAGGCCTTAAGCAAGCGAGAAGAGTTACCTGCTCATTTCTTTATTTGTATATTGGGGTCTTCACTCTATCTTTCATGGTTATTGTAAGAGGACATACACAAAACACACATCCTGAGCAATGCCGAGGAAGTGGGGACAGTTGCACAGAAAGTGTGACCTACTGGCCTTCATGCCATCGGCCTTCATGCAGTGTCTCGCGCCAATTGTGGCCCTGGGTCACAGGACTTGCTATGCCAGTCCCAGAGTGGAGAATCTAGCTGAAGTAGCCCCTGCACCCCAGCCTTGCAGCGCCCTGCCCTGGAGCCCCTCAGCCCTGCAACCCCAACTCTGCACCCCCAGCCCCGCACCCCCGAGCCCACGTACCCTCAGCCCCGCGCATCCTCAGACCTGTGCATCCCCAGCCCTGTACCCCAACACCGCACCCCACATCCCTGCACCCCCGCAGCCCTGCACCCTCACTTGTGTTCACTAGATAGCTAGCTGGATGTTATTTAGGTGCTCACCGGGGGCTCGATCGTGAAAATGTGATCCAGAAAGAGCATACTGTTTGCTTCAACCAGCTTCCTCTGGTTCTCGAAGGTACGGGAGATAATGGAAAGGCGTTCTCGGAGAGAGGGATCCAAGAGGCAGTCTTCAAGGATCAAGTTGGTTTCTTGCTTTTCCTCCTTGCGCAGATCATCACAGACCCTAAAAGAAAAAAAAAAAAAAAAAAGGAGATGTGAGGGTCACTGCGGAACTCCTAGTCTTCAATTCTTCAATGCATGGGCGAGTGACCTTGTTTTGCCTTCTCAGAACTTCCAGAGTTTGGTGATCTTTTGTCACCTCCTTCCAGAAGTCCTCTGGGATTTCTTTCCAGCATGTATCTGGACAAATATTTCCTTTTAGGTAATTGTGTTTTCTGGGCTTATTTTTAAATTATTTAACATCTGCCCTGCCTCTCACGCAGCAAGGATTATTTTGTTCCTGTTAAGCTTGCCTTGCTTTAATTCTTTCCTAGCCATTGGTTATCTAGGGAATAGAATGTGAGGCTGGCAAGGGCTGGGGTTTAGATACTGATTTTACGATCTATTTCCTAGCTCCAGGACTCTGGGAGCTGCCCGGTTCCTTTAAGCCTGAGCGCTTGTTCCCATAAAACAGAATGGATGGGAACAGAGTTCCTAATCTTTGAGACAGTGCTCAAAGGCGATCCAGGTTCTGGTTCTTGCCTGTGCCAAGCATGTTCACTGTCTAAGACCTCAAACTTGTAAGACGCTTGAGCCGTGCCTGAGGATGTCTCCTGTACTCACTTCCTAGTTCTCAGTGTCTACCAATGTTGGTGAGAGAACAGCCTCTCCCAACCCTCTCCTCACCGCCCTCTGCTTTCACCTGGACTCTGCAGGCTGCCCTGCTCCCTGCTGGGCCCTTGTCCCTGTTCCCAGCACTACCGATGTGACCCTGGTGACATACTTGGGGACAGAGGGCTGAGTGTGCACTCCAGGTCACCAAGATCCTGTCTCTCTGCTCTGACTTTCTAGATGACCTTGTACGACCAGAGACTCCATTTTTGTCAAATGGTCCTTTTAAATAACTTCAGTGTGCAGAGCCCTTTGGGTGTATAACACAGGGGAATCAAAGGAATGGATTCAGTGTTCTGGATCCAGGGAAGACAGCAGCGTGCACTTCCCTTCTACCTCTGGGGAAGTAAAAAACAGTATCCAGGGTAACCAGCAGTACTTCCCCGATGCCACTGGCCATATCAGCTTGGAAAGAAAGAAACCCAGTTCTTTCTTCATTGTAGGTCTGACAGCTATCTGGAATGCTTACAAACTGCATATCATTTGTGTGGTGGTTTGAATGAGAATGGTCCCCAATAGACGTACATATTTGAATAGTTGGTCCCTGGCTGGTGAGACTGTTTGGGAAGGGTGAGGAGGCGTGGCCTTGTTGGAGGAGGTATACCACTGGGGGCAGGATTTGTGGTTTCGTGCTATTCCCAGTGTGTTCTCTGCCTCCTGCTTCTAGTGTGAGCTGTGAGGGCTCAGCATTTCATCCCTCTCCTGCCCCCCCTCCCCTATTCCTTTGTTCCACCATCATGAACTCTAACCCTTTGGAACTATAAGCCAGTTAAAACTTTCTTTTTAGTAAGTTGCTTTGTTTGTGGTGTTTTACTACAGCAATAGAAAAGCAACTCATATAATCTGGAACAGGAAACCCCACTTTCAGTAATACATTCTAAAGCAATCTCAGATGGAAACAAAGGTAGCGCCATAGTGACCTTCTTTAATGTATGGGGAAGTAAAGTGGGTAATTTATACATGAGGGCCTCAGACACCCTGCAACTAGAGTTATAGATAGCAGTGAACTGCCATGTGGATTCTGGGAACTGGACCTTGGTTCTCTGTAAGAGGAGTGAGTCCATTCAACCATGGTGACATCTCTTCTAGTCGTCTTAGCAAGGTTTTATGAAGATAAAGATTCAAGTTACAAAATATTCTGTTACAGAAAAACCTTCCTTTTTTATTTAAAAAGAAAAGAAGTTAAGGGGGGAATATATATTCATTTTGCAAAGGAATGCATTTATAGATACTAAAATATTCCTTAGGTTTTTCCTGGATCATAAGATTGAAAGTGATTTTTATCTTAACCACTGGTGTAATTCTTTTAAAAAACAAATTACATATATTCATTACGTGTTTCTTTTATATTAAAAAGCAGGTGGAGTTAAGAAGTCTGAGTGAATCAGTTCTCAGATTGAAGCATAGAAGACTTTTCCCTGGTTGCCTAACATGCAAACACTGGCATGAATGAACCCGGGCTCCATCACCAGAAGAGGCCTGGGGAAAGGACAGGATACAGCAGCAACATCAGTGGGTTAGATTCACACAGAATACCAGGAGGGGCCTTGACACAAGGTCTAGTACAAAAGGAAAATGGAGTGCGAAATATCACATCTAGCCATCGAAATACCTATTTTCTGGAACAACATATACTTCATGAGACTAGATGCACATAAAAAGACACATGAACACGTTAGAATGGCATCCAGGAGAGTCTGCATGAATGGGATGGATACAGCATGTAAGAGACATCATACAGTGTCTTGTGTCAGTGAGGATGACCATAATGATCAGAAGGTGGGCTCAGCTCTCTCACTGGAAAATGAAACAAAAGATTCCCACACACTTCTCCTTTTCTATGTGACCTTGGATTAGTAACAGCCACAACAAGGCAGAAAGCAAACCCAGATGTCCTTCTGTCCTTGAGGAGGAATCGGAGGCATTGCTGAGAGTCTGCCGAGGGGAAGTGCAACAACCCGAGTCACACTGATGCCTACAGGGTGCTACATGACCGTGCACGGCTTCACCATCATGTCTTGTTGATGATCGTAGCATCTTGCCTCAGAGACAGCTCTGTTTCACAGATGAGGAGACGTCTCACGAGAAAGGTCATTCTTGTTTTTCTGTGGGTATAAGACTTTCACCGGTTTTACAAGTGAAATTGTGACCCATGGTGGCGGCTGACCCATGGCCTTAGAGAGAGTGGCGCTAGCTCATGGGGCAGGGTCCTGGACTGAAGCAAAGGGGAAAGGTAAGAGGAACCCAGGAAATAGTCACTATTGCCTCGTGGCTGTAGATGCCATGGAACCAGTTGCCTCATATTTCTGTTTCCATGACTACCCTGTCATGATGGACTGGACCCTTGAGTCATGAGTCATGACCCAGGATAGTTGATTTTGACAGCTATTCTGCTGCAACGAGGCATGTGACTAATAGAGTTGGTAACTGGATGTTGAAGAGACAAAATGCTCCATGACTTCCCAGAGCTGGGAGAAGCACTTCCATGCCTGCCTATGACAGGAACAGAATAAATGGAGCCAATGGCGCCATAGTCACCTTCAAATGGACTGTGTGACCCTAGACAATGGTTGACTCTGTGATGATCTCATAAACAGAGGCCATTTAAGTCTTTGGAGGCTTCTTTTGGTATGACACCAGAGGAGGAACCCCCGAACATAACTGAAATCAGACTTATTACGGTAACCCAGGTGGCAGGCTCAAATATCAATTACGGTTGAATTAACTAGAGAAATGTGCCATTTCCTGCACCTGAATGTCGTGAAATAAACATGCCAACCACGGTGCGGGCAGTCCACTGAGAATGCTGTGGGGTCTTGAGCAAATTTAGAATTAGAGCCACCTGCTCTTGAAACAGTGACTGTGACCCTGCTGGGGACATTGGGAGCAAATGTCTGTAAAAACCCACACTGAGCCTCTGAATGTGAGAAGTTTGACAGCATCTCATAGAGGGCATTTGGCTGGATGCAACTTCAGAAGGAAGGAAGGAAGGAAGGAAGGAAGGAAGGAAGGAAGGAAGGAAGGAAGGAAGGAAAGAAGGAAAGAAGGAAAGAAGGAAAGAAGGAAGGAAGTAGCCTCTTCTGACAAGATTAGTATTTTTTTCTAGCTCCAGAGAAAACACCAAGAAATAGATAGAGAAAAAAAAGTAATTTTTTTATAAGGGTCCTTAATTTAAAATTATGAAGGTTTTTTTTAGGGGAGGTGCTTTTCTTTTTCTAGAAGAACAATTGTAACAGAACTTCTTCTCAGAGGAGGGGTATTTTCATGGCCAGAACCTGGGGCCTGGGAATAGCTCATGTTTCTACATCTAGACCTTTCTCTCAAGGTTCCAGCACAGTAAGATATGCAGAGAGCAAGGCTGTCCTTCCAAGAAAAGAAAGGATAAACTATTTCTTGGGGCTGAAATTCCTCTACTGGGAAAAGAGACAGCCACATCTTGGCTTGCCAAGATTTTATGGGCAAGGTACCGATGATGGATGGAAGGGGGTTGAGGCCATTTGTTACCTGTGCTAGCATTTTCATACAGATCTTTGGACAAGCCTCTGTGCTCATAGATGGGATGCCCCAGGATGAGGTGGAAGGCATTTTGCAAACAGACAGCCAAGGGAAGAAAGACAAGTCCCATATATGACATTATGCTTGCATTCTATCTTAGGTCCTTGGATGCTGAAAAGGGGAAGTTTTCATCTTTGCAAATGTGTCTCTAACTAAAGACAGGTTCTCTTCATGCCAAACTTAGGAACAAGGTCAACCATTCTCTCTGCAGCAGTGGTTCTCGACCTTCCTAATGCTTTGACCCTTTAATACGGTTAACCTCATGTTACGGCAACCTCAACCACAGAATTATTTCATTGCTACTTCATAGCTGTAATGTTGCTACTGTTATGAATTATAATGTAAATATCTGATCTGATGCAGTATTTCGGATGTGGAAGCTCCAGGTGGGTCAGGACCCACAGGCTGAGAACTACTGCTCTGCAGTTTAAACTGGAAACGCTGATGGAGGGATGGGAGACGAGCGAGAAGTGGCTGTGCCCCTCACTGGGAGCAGGAGCATCCTGTCTACGAAGGGTGATGTCATGGACACTGCTAGACACAGGCCTTGCTAGAGAATTCAAGAGGGGAGTTGTATTGCTGGTTAATGACCTTGCTGTGTTTTGTGGGGGGAGGGGGTGGGCTGATATCTGTGCTGTGTGCTACTCATGTGTGGCCTTGGGCATAACCCAAGAATGCGCAACAAAGGAGACCACGACCATTGCACAAAGTACCGCCATCCACACTCACTGCTTAGAAAGGCACACACAGAGCTCCGAGATCGCCTTGTTTTGGAGAGAATAGGCATCTGTTGGCAATTATTTCCAGGACAAGAATCCAAGGGGAGGATAATCATATGAAAGTTGAGGGATGCATCAAAGAACAAGAAAGGGAGAAGGAAGACAGCAATTGGGCATAGCAGAGTTTAGTCCACACCCCACTCTGGCTCTTGGCATCTGGTGCTTAGAAGAGGAGAGGAAGAAGGCAGGGTGGAGTTCGGTAGACTCTTAGGCAAATCAATCTACTTGAGGGAAACATAAGTTACATTGATATATGTCACCCAAAGAGAAAGTGAAGATGATCCTACTCAGAGATCAAAAGCCACTTCTCTAGCTCTGTGTTTAAAAGCGAGGCATGGCCTGAAATGATACCTTGAATAGGGCTGCAATAACTGAGGTACGCAGACACTGCTATGGAGAGCTGACTGACTCCTCTGGCCAGAGCCGTGTGGACAGAAGATACGGACGGATGAAACGTTGTGGTCTGTGCCCAGTAGAGCCTCATTCAGCCATAAAGAGGAAAGTGATTATGACAACTTCAGGAGCACAGATGGGAGTGGTGAGTGAACTATGCCACCCCACAACCATAAGCACTGTGCATCTCCTCTCATATGTGGACACTAGACAGGGAAAAACAAAGGATGTGAAACTAAAATGGTGACTACTGGAATGTGGAAGGGGGGGATGGGAAGACGTAAGATCCACAGAGGCTGAGTACAATCAAAGTTCACTATGTACATGTGTGGGATACAAATGTTATAAGAAAACTTCCTTTTATATACTAGACATACAGGGAAGAGTGGGATTGGGAGTAGGGAGATGGCTCAGTTGAGAAAGTGTTTGCCATGCAAACATGTGTCCATTTCCACAGAACCTATGTCAAAAGCTAGGAGCAGCGTGCATGCTAATAATTCCAGTACTGGGGATGTGGGAATAGGAGAACCCCTGGGGATTGCTGGCCAGTCCAGCCAAACCATCGAGTTCCAGGTTCAGTTAAAGATCTTGTTGTAAAAAGTTAAATTATGGGGTAATTGGGAAAGAACTGCCATCAAGCTCTGGCTTCTGCATATGCATGAACATACATACATACAAACACACAGACACACAGACACATGCATGCACACACATACACACACACAGACACACATGCATGCACACACAGATACACAGAGACACATACATTCACAGAGAGAGAGAGAGAGAGAGAGAGAGAGAGAGAGAGAGAGAGAGAGAGAGAGA
>NW_021604632.1:5368411-5376753 GCF_004785775.1 Grammomys surdaster
AGAGAGAGAGAGAGAGAGAGAGAGAGAGAGAGAGAGAGAGAGAGAGAGAGAGAGAGAGAGAGGTGACATTGATGCCAGTCCAAAACAGAAAAACAGACTGGGGGCTCACTGTAATAGCTAATAAACTTAGTCAGGGCTGTGAAAAGGAATACACACATGTAGATTTGTGCTTCAGAAACAGCAAAGAATGTCTTATTTTAAAACTGATTAAATCTTTAATTATTGCTACACTGTAACCAGGTTAAGTTTAACTGAACATCTATGGTGTTTGAGGTTTCAAAGCTCCCAAAGGACACCCTGCACTACAGCCAGTGTCTCAGGGTTAGATATTGTTATGTTAACAATGGGATTCCTTTCCCCTACCTGGACTGCCTGACTAGGCCTCAGTGGGAGAGGGTGTACCTAGTCCTGCTGGGACTGGATGTCCCAGCGTGGGGTGTTAGCCAAGGGAGACTTCCCCTTCTCTGAGTGTGTGGGGGGAGGGATTTGTAAGAGTGGGACTGGAAGGGGGGGCTGTGATTGGGATGTAATGTGAATTGAAAAAAATACGTTAGGAAAATAAGAATGCATTGTAAAAGCACTGCTTCCTGCCCCTCTCCACCGCATTAATTGGATTTACCCCACCATACCTATATTTTTCTTTGTCTTCCTCTTCTTGGGTAGCAAACACCTTCCACTGGAAGTGGGCAATTATATTTGTGCGGTTGTGAATGGTGATAGAGCGCTGGTTGGCCAGAGATATGTAGGTCTTCTCCATGATCAAAGAATTCTTGTCCAGCCTTATGTTCACGTCTACAGCAACTCCATAGAGACACACAAATACCATCTCACCTAGCAATTAATAAGGCAGAAAGACACTTTAGGACTTATCCTAGGATGGGAAGGAGGCTCACTTAACAAAGTACGCCCCATGCAAGCCTGGAGATCTGAGTTTGATTTCTCAGAACCCCACAAAAAAGCAAGCATGAGCCGCCCAGAGTTTCGGTGCTGGGGAAGAGGAGATCAATAGTTTCTTGGGGGTCACTGGCCAGCCAATCTAGACAAAAGTGACCTTGTCTCAGAGAGTAAGGTAGATTAAGGAATACACCTGACACTGATCTCTGCACAGGCATGTACACATACATGTGTACACACATAGAAGACTAATTCTAGAATGATACTTCTGGCTTTAAAAAAATCAAGATGAGGTTAGAGAATGTGGACCAACTATTTTATATTTTATATGTCCCCTAGGCCATCATCCCAGAGTTATACATGATCAGAAAACTTAATTATCACCCTTTGTTGAAATTACAGGAAATTAAACTCTCTTCTCTGGTCATTTTTAAAAATACATAAGCCACATAAAATATGAATTGTTATGGAAGGTTCTCTGGGGATATTTTTCTTCACAAATACTCTTCGGGCTTACACTTGGCCAGGAGGACCATGCACTTCAGAATTATAAACACCAGCCTTGTCTTTGGTTCCAGCATGATCTAGTGTCTGGTTCTAGAAAGATCCAGTCAAATATACTTGGCAAGAGCTGCTCATCACTGGGGAATTTAAGTTCCCACAGGGGTCCAAAATCAGATTCAGCAAGTTTAAAACTAGAATCACATATTCAGACAACAATGATAGTAACACAGAAGATACTATGCCTGGGTAGCAGATACATAGAGAGAAAACAAAAATCATGAGTCAATTTTTAAAAGAATCTCAGGATCATTTGCTCTTGGTGAAACAACAGTGACAGACTATTGTAGATTCATAGTTATCTTGACTCAAGGTATGTGACGTCACTAGGCATTCTTGAAGATGCAAACCCAAGAGCGGCAGTCTTCTTGACTCTGTGGGGCTACTGGAGTGTATCACTCTAGCGTTAAAACAGAAAAGGGAGTGGAGAGATAGCTCAGGAGGTAAGAGCACTGGGTGCCTTTCCAGGGGACCTAGGTTTGATCCCTGCCACCCACACAGAGGCTCACAACCAACTGTAGCTCCTGTTACAGGGAACGTGACTCCTCTTTTTTCTCTGAGGGTAGCAGAGATGCACATAGCGCACAGACATGTATGCAGAAAACACACATACATAAAATAAATTTAAAAAGAGAAAGGGTATACTTAAATACTATGCATACTTTGTGGATCTGTGCTGTACAAGTTTTAACTAGAATCACAAATGCATGATTATTCACTCTTTTGTTTTCAGCAATGGTTTCGTAGTTATTAACAGTAGCATATGAGCCAAAAAGCCACCTTAGTAAATCAATAACCTGAGTTCCGGGAAGCTGCTTCTAGGGTGGGATACTCTCATGCAGCTGCTCAATGGATCCAGGTGGAACCAACTGCTCTTATCCCCACTTAATCTGGACCTGGCTACAATTTAGTGGTAATTTAGATTTTAAAGGTCAAATACGTCATTCTTCACCATTTTAAAATACTAATCTACATGTTTGTGTTCCTGTTCATAGCCCCAGCCAAGTGGATAAGATTCTGAAGGTTTCCTTTAACTTTTATCATAGCTTGAAGAAAAAGCAAGCACCAAACCTTTGAGCCTAAAGTTTAAAGATTGTAGATAGATAAACAGACAGATACATAGATAGATAGATAGATAGATAGATAGATAGATAGATAGATAACAATAAATAAGATGATAGGTTGATAATCAAATTTTAAGCACTATAAAAACATGCACAAAGAAACTGAAACGTCTCACTCTCCCTCACTCAAGCCTAGACCTGCAGTTTAGAGGTAAGAGTTGCCCATGTTTCCATGGACATCCTTCAGAAAATGATCAGACTTTCTGGAGAGTGAAATTTAGCAATTGGTGAAAACTTGCTGTTCTCACTTGCATATTTTAAGTGTGGATGACATTGGGTTCCATTTATGACTTAGTAGAAAAGATAAAAAGAAGACCTTTCCTACAAATTCTGTTACTAATAGAACTACGCCTCCAAATGAGGGTGAACCGGATGGAGATGGCCCTCCATTTCCATGGTTTACCGTCAAAGACTGTCTTGCTGAAATCTCTTACACCTTACAGAACACTTCAAGTTTATGTCACTTTCTGATTCCGACCTGGGATAAAGCAGAGAAACAACTCTTTCTCCTTTAGAGCAGTGGTTCTCAACCTTCCTTTTAATACAGTTCCTTGTATTGCAGTGACCCGTCCCCCATAAAATTATTTTGTTGCTACTTCATATCTGTAACTTTGCTATGGTTATGAATTATAATGTAAATATCTGTGTTTTCTGATGGTCTTAGGTGATCTCTGTAAAAAAGGGATGTTTGACATCCAAAGGGGTTGTATCTCCCATAGTTTGAGGACCACTGCTTTAGAAGAAGGCGCCTACATCCAAAAATTTAAATTTTCCAACAGCACAGAGCCAGATACAATGATGTTTGCAAAGGACTGAAACCTCAGGGGTTAGAACTAGTAACATGTGACAACAGAAACGGGCTGGCCAAGAACAGACACCTCGCACCACCAGAGAGAGACCACACACCAGTCATACCTCAAATGTTCATAGAAACCAATGGATGATGTGGAAGTTGTACCCAGAGAACGGGAGACTAAAAAAGAATCTAAAATGTGGATAATAGTCATAGACTAGGACTTACAGATAAAAAATGAAATGAAATAAAATAAAATAAAATAAGATAAAATGGCCTAAAGTTTTAAAAGTAAGACTGCAAAGGAAGATAAGAACCTTTAAAGGATAATCATAATAAGAGAATTTCTATTTTGATGACAGAAATCAGTGAAATAAAAACCAGTTCACAAAATATAAAAGGCAGCATGAGGAAGTAACATTGAGCCTAGGGACTCTTGAGGACTGCAGAATGGAGATGGTCACATCTAGCCAAGGCAATATTTCAAGAGATGATGGTTAGGAGTTTCCTGGAATTAGGGACATCAGTTGTCAGTTCAAAAACCCAGGGAGGGGATTAAAATGGGGTAAGATTAGGGAAAATGTATACCTAAATATATTACACAGAACTCGAAGACAAAATCTTAAAAGCAGAGAAAGACAAGACATTGCCTTTTCAAACAGACCTACTCACAAAACCTTCAGCCCCAAATTTGTCCTATCTATAACATGCACAGGGATAAAGATGGAGCAGAGATAGAGGGAATGACCAGTCAACGACCAGCCCAGCTTGAAACACATTCCATAAAAGATAGCCAGTCCCTGACACTGTTGATGATACTCTGCTATACTTGCAGACTATGCTAGCATAACTGTCTCCTGAGAGGCTTCATCCAGTAGCTGATGGAAACAGATGCGGAGACCCACAGAGAAACATCAGGAGGAGCTCGGGGAGTCTTGTAGAAGAGTGGGGGATAGGATTTGAGCAAGCTTAGAGGAGTCCAGGTCACCACAAGAAGACTTACAGAAGTCTTTTAACCTGAGCCTGTGGAGGATCACAGAGACTGAACCACCAACCAAAGAGCATGCAAAGGCTGGACCTAGGCCCCCTACACATTTGTAGCAGATGTGCAAGCTTGATCTTCATTTTAATAATTCTTAACAATTGGAGAGGAGACTGTCCCTGACTCTGGTGTCTACCTTTGGATTCCTTTCCCCTGGCTGGGTGGCCTTATCTGGCTTCAGTGGGAGAGGATGCACTTAGGTCTACTGCAACTGGATGCCCCAGGCTGGAGTAGTACCCAAGGGGGACTTCTCCTTCTCCTCAGTAAAAGGGAAGAGGTAATGAGGGGAAGGACTTGAAAGGGCAGGACAGAGAGGAGAGAAGGGGTGGGAGAGGGTGCGATTGGGATGTTAAATGAATAAATAATATATTTTTGGGAAAAAAAAAGAATAGACTTATACCTGATGTGTTAACTGAAACAGTAGCAATTTAAAAATGATGGAATGTAATCTCCAGCCCGACTGAGGGAAAATATGACAACCAGGAAGTCTATAGAAGCTTTTCAGTTTTTAAATTTTTGTCTGAAAATGTCATTATTTTGTTTTTACCTTTCAAGGATACTGGAATGCTAAAAAGCCCCAGTATAACCTTGTTTTCCTTCAGCACTTTAATGATGCCGTTCCTCAGCCTCCAGCTTTCTTAATTTCAGCTGAAGAGTTTGCCACCAGGATTATGAGCATTCCCCTAAAGGCAGGGTGTCTTTCATTTTCTGGTTCCTTTCATAACGCTCTCTTTGCTTTTAAACAACAGCACGACTAGGTTTGATTTAAGTGTATTGTGAATCAAAGGAAGAAATGATATGTCCTTCACTGATGCTGGAAACAAATTTTCAAAATCCAGAACACATTTTAAAGTCTATAAAGCCTGATGCCCTGAATCTGGTAGAGGACTAGGTTTGAACTCGCTGGCACAGGAAAGGGCTTTCTGAACAGGACCCTAGGAGCATAGGCATAAAGAGGAGAAATTAATAAACGGGGTCTCATGAAACTAAAAAGCTTCTCTGCAGCAAAGACACCATCCTTTGAGTGAAGAGGCACCTTACAGAACAGAAAAATCTTCAGTAGTCATACATCTGACGGGAAGTATCCAACTATAGAGAGAAATGTGGCTAGATAGGTTATAGGCCCTAGTAGGAACCTGCTACTATTACTCTAAGTTACTCTAAGTGGGCACAGTACTAAGCCGACTTCTAACGACTCAGTTGGTCACCTATAGATTCACGCTCCTCTCATCCCTATTCAAAGAAGCTTCTTTTTCATAGATGGTAATTAACACAGAGACCTACAGCTGGCCAAAATACAAAGAATAAATAAGAGACTGTAGAAATCTTGGCCCTAAATGGGGTGTCTATGTCATATTGCCTGCTCATCCCAAGGCTCAGGTATTGCGGAAGAAAGGACAGAAAGACTGTAAGAGCAGAGGTGGTGGGTGGCTACAGTGAGATGCAACGGGGCAGCTGCACATATAAACTACCCACAGTTACAGCAGCACACACAGACCTGCACAAGCTAACGCCAGACAACACCCTGGGTTTTCAGTGGGGAGGTAGGCAGGCAATGCTAGATAAGGATCTATTGGCAGTTGATTATTACCCAGGAAGGAGAGTCAGTCTACACTAGGGCTATGCCCCCAGTAGAACTAACACACATCTGTAGGTGATAACAGGTACCCGAGCACACAGGTAGCACAAACTGTGGTTGATGGGTTTTGTTGTAAGAGGGCACAAAGATGGGTGGGTAGGGAAGAGGATGGGTCTGAGAGAAGATGGAGGAGATGAAAGTGATCAAACTACATTGTGTGCAGAAAATATCTTAAAACCTACTAAAGAGAAAAAAATACATCTTCAAAAAGCAAGACAACAGTTCGATAGAGTAGGATAAGGTTGCAAAGCTGGAAATATAAAAAGATGCTATGTATATTGAAAAGATGCACACATTTGCTCTAACAAAAGACACACAAATAAAAATGAGCTTATATATTAGCACCCTCATGGCACAAATATAGACACTCAATTGGTTAAAAGAAAAAAATGTTTGAAAATGCAGTTTCTTGTCAGAGGGGAAGGGAACATGAAATGGTCCACCCTTCTCCGTTCCTGGCGTGAATTTGGCAACGTGGATCAAAATTCAACCCAAACTGCCATACTCTGTTGGCTCTGTTTCTCACGCCTGGGAATGTGTCCTGACATGAGCTGGGTGTTTAATATGGTGCTGTCCTTAATGAGCACAGAGCGAGACGTTGACTTAGGGGTCAGAAGAACACCGTCCCTCTGAAAGCAGTGCTCAGTGTGTATAAAATGCACACAGTCCTGAAGAAGGGTCTACGGATGCATTGTTAGATGGAGAACCTGTGCAGAACAACTTATATTGTATTTTACATTCTGTGTGGGGAAGGAAGATGCTGTGCATTCACATTTGCACTTATTTGCATAAAAACTGTTCAAGAAACTAATACAATGATAGCTGGCTGGGTAAATGAGAACATATGAAAGCAAGAAATCTAAATATATACTTTTGCAATGTTTTGTTAGGTTTTAAGCATATGACTACATTACCCATCCAAAATCTCCAATAAATTATTATTATTATTATTATTATTATTATTATTGGGCTTACAATAAAATTGTAAAACTGCCCCACAGTCCAATAATACAATGAATGTATACTGAGATGCCATCCCATAATCAAGCATGTTAACCAAAATTAAACAGTTTGACAGTACCCTTTTGGTACTATATTGGTAAAGATGTGGAAAACAAAACTTCTCATGTATTGCTGCGGAAAACATAAATTGGTACGGTTGCTTGAGTCAATTTACTACCCAGGAAAACTTCATATAAAATGTCTTTGTCACTCAGCAACTGTACCTGCAGGTATTTATTCAAAAAGAAAATCTCATCCAGCTGTAGGACATTGTACAAGGATGCTTGGGGCAGCATTGTCTGTAGTAGTAGTAAAATCAGGAAGGGCCTAAATATCCTGTAGGAGAATAGATAACACAAGGCATTTTGGGGTCTGGGGAGTTGGCTCGCTCAGTAAAGTGCTTGTACAAGCATGAGAACCTAAGTTCAGGATCCATGTAAAAGCCAAGCATGTGGTGTGCGCCTGTAAGCGTAGCACTGGAGGTGCAGAGACAGGCAGATCCCCAGCACTTGCTGGCCAGCCAGTCTAGGCAATTGGTGCCTCTAGGGTCAACAAGACACACTGTCTCAAATAATAAATATGCAGGGTAATAGACAGACACCCAACATTGACTTCTGGCCTCTATACACATGCATATATATACACGCAAAATTAAAAATCACATAACATACTATGTAATGTGTGCCTATACATTTAAATCTGTAAATCGTATCACTGAGTGAATAAATCAAGGTGGAGAATGGTGTGTATCGTGACATTTAAAGATGGAGTGACAGTATAACATGTCATGTGGAATAGTGCAAATCTATAGGGATAACATAAACTCCCCTACGCAGGATGTGGACAGTAGATTAGAAAAGGTAATAAGGTGGCCTCAAATTTTTATTTTAGTTATATAATAAAAATAGAGCCCTTCAAAGAAACTCATATCAATCCACAAATCCCACAAATGACTGTGCTCAGGTTGGTTTGCTCACTGCAACAATGTGTGTCTGGCCAGAAATACTATAATCACTATATCTTTTTCCAAGAAACTTTTTTTTTCCTGCTACTTTCTAAAATTCATCAGATTCACAGAAGAGAAGTGTGGTGGTTTGAATGAGAATGGACTCCATACGCTCATATATTGAAATGCTTAGCCCCTAGGTGATGAACTGTTTTGAAGAATTAGGAGGTGTGGCCTTGTTGGAGGAGGTGTGGCCTTGTTGGAGGAGGTGTGGCCTTGTTGGAGGAGGTGTGGCCTTGTTGGAGGAGGTGTGGCCTTGTTGGAGGAGGTGTGGCCTTGTT
>NW_021604632.1:5376763-5395554 GCF_004785775.1 Grammomys surdaster
CCTTGTTGGAGGAGGTGTGGCCTTGTTGGAGGAGGTGTGGCCTTGTTAGAGGAGGTGTGGCCTTGTTGGAGGAAGTGTGTCACTGGGGGTAGGCTTTGAATTTTCAATATCCCACACATCATTTCCAGTTAGCATGCTCTTTCTCCCTCCTCTCTCTGTGCATGTGTGTGTACCTCAAGCTTGTGTCTCAAGATAGGAGTTCTCAGCTGCTAATCTGACATCATCCCTATTTGCCTGCCTGCTGCCATGCTCCCTGCCATGATGGTCATGGACTCACCCTCTGAAACTGTAAGTCCCCAACAAATGCTTTCTTCTACAAATTGACTTGGTGATGGTGTCTTATCACAGCAATAGAAGAGTACCTAAGACAAGGAGGGAGTGATAGCTTTTCTTTTGTCCCCAGACTGTTAGGACACTTGTTTTGACATGCATTCGTCTAAAGGCAACCTTTAAAGGGTCCTCCACACTCTAGCTGTCTAAGAAGCACAGGATAGAAATGGTGGTGTGCTTGTGGGGATTCAGGGGCTGTGTGTGAATATGCTGGCACTCTGCGTCCTTGGACTCCCACTCTGCTTCAGTTTCCAGGGTTGGGTGCTGCAGTGCAAGAATCATTTATTATGTCCCGGGGAAAAAAATAAACTTTGTGGAAGGCATCACATTACATTTTGCCAGATTTACTACTATCAATCAAGCAAAGGCAAACATGAGCAAAACTAATTTCCCAAAACTAAATGTGAAGCTAGCTGTGTATACACAATACATTCCTTGCTGTGGCTTCAGAACTTGGAGATAACCGAGGACGTGAGTATGTGAAATAAAATATCTGTGGGGAGGCATGGAGTCTCAAGGGAACAAGCTGATGGGGAGGGTGAATGAACCCTGCTCATATCTCGGCCACGGCAGAGTCAAATTTAGCATCGTCATATGCATACTGCTCAATGCAAATTCCTCATCAGCACCCTTTCTTTATGAAGCTAAAATGGAACAATCCGAGCTCATCGGCTATGTGAGGTACTTCACTTGTCACTGTGACTGAATACCTGACAGGATGTAACTGAAGTGTGGAAGGGTTTATTTAGAGTTTGAGGGGATATAGTCAACATGGTCAGAGAGGCAGAGAGACAGGAGATTGAAACAACTGGGCATATTACATCCATAGTCAGGAATCAGAGAGCTGACAGGAGGTGAGGCTTGGTCATAAAACCTCAAGACCTGCCTCCTAGTGGTCCCCTTCCTCTAGGGAAGCTCCATCTCCTAACAGTTCTACGGCCTTCCCAAACACCAGCTGGACACCATGAGCCTATGGGGGAAATTCAAAATCAAACCGTAAGTCCAGCATGTCAGTGACAACACTAAAATTGCCCCTGTTCTGCACCCAAGGCAGTGCAGGTATGTAAACGGATCCTAGCTTAGTGAACGCCAGGAACTTGGGTCAAAGCTCTGGTTTTACCTAGGTACAGTCATTAAACGTGCCTGGGGTTTATACACTCAGTCCTTTCTGAGATGGAAAGAGATAAAGCCATGTTCTCTAGCTCCCACATCCTTCCCCAAGGTCTAGCCCTGTAAATGGGTGGAACTAGAAAATATGATTTTGAGTGAAGTAACCCAAACCCAGAAAGACAAGAATCACATGTTGCTCCAAGTGTTAAGATATGAGTATATATTCAGGAGTAATTACAGAAATCAAGAAAATGAAAGGAAAAGATGAAGAAGAAGAAGAAGAAGAAGAGGAGGAGGAGGAGGAGGTTAATTTTAGTAGTTAAAGTTAAAAACAAGAAGACAGAGGAGGAGGAGGAAGAAGAGGAGGAGGAGGAGGAGGAGGAGAAGGAAGAGGCAGAAGAAGAAGAGGAAGAAGAACAACAAGAACAAGAACAACAACAAGAAGGGACCATTGCCATGTTAGGGCAGGGTTGGGGGAAAACAAAAAGGACATAGCGGGGTACGAGTGGAAAATGGGAAATGGGAAAAGGGGGTCTAATTAAGAAGGGAGGATACATACAGGAGAAAAGTAACAATGTATGAAAAACTTCTAAGGAATATATTATTAATTATCTACCTAAAGTAACATACTATCCAAGTCAGTGTATATACATGCATATATAGTCTAAATGAAATTCTCTCATCTGAGCTGACAATGCTCCCTCTGGGAGCCAAAGACAATCTAACAAAATCCCAACACCAGGACACTCAAAAGTCCTCTTTTGAGTTATTGATCAGGTTGGTTCAATAGATCCCCCAAACACTATAGACTATCACTATTGCCCTTGGTTGTCCCCCAGAAGTAGAAGGCTAGTCCCTATTGTTGAAGATACCATGTACTTCAGATGCAGCGGCCCGGGGCCCCTGAGCTGGAACTGACCTGAAGGTCTCCTCTCTGAGGACTAGGTTTCGTGGGTGCCAGAGGGCTCCATGCCAGTTTCTAAGGGAGAGAGGCAAACAACAGTCCTACCCAGCTATGATGTCTATGAACCACGGCAATGTCCATCATGGCATGATAACCCTCAGAGTAAAGTAGCTTGCACGCATTGATGGTAACCAACAGCTCTCTAATTAGACTGAAGAGCCACTCAACAAGAGGGAAGTCATGCCCGGTACTGGTAACCTAGCCAACACCACAGGGCTAGCAGTAAACCCATAGATCTGGAAGGAGACCTTACAACTGGTGCTTTACCAAACCAGCATAATCCCTATTCTACATATTTGTCTTCATACCCACAGATATGTGCAGTCCTCGTGCCTCATCAAAGAAACTTCTTTTTGGGTGAGATGGAGACCATTACTCAAAACCATGACAAGTCAAAAGGCAGGAGTCCAGTCCCAGTGGATACATTTATAAAAACAACTTCCACACCTAAGGTTCAGGGAACATGATGGAAGGAGGGGACAGAAGGACTGTAAAAGCCAGTGGACAGGGGATCTGCTGTGAGACTGTGTCACCTAGTAATGATGTCAGAAGCCACACACATAACGTCTCACCAACATGACTGCCTAAAAAGGAGCTGAACTAGAACAGAGGTAGACATGTTACCACAGACAGGGGAAAGACTATGAGACCTCAGCCCTACATAAAGAACTACAGGAAACAAAGGAATGCTGAGAGCTGGGGGGGTGGAATAGTCCTCCCCAGGGAGAAGCACATCAACTGGTTATCTAATACCAAATGGTCAGCCCTGAAAATATACATACATACATACATACATACATACATACATACATACATACAAAGAAATATTATACAGACTGAGCTGGTTATATTTCGGGGACACACATACACATATGCACATACACACACACACACACACACGTACACACACGCGCACATGCATGTAGACACAACTAAAGGGCCATGAATTTGAAAGAGAACAAGAGTGTGTATAGGAGGGCTTGGAGGGAGGAAAGGGAACTGGGAAATGATGTAATTATATTATATTCTCAAAAATAATAAATAAAAAATGCCCTCAAAGCTGGAGACACAGCTCAGTGCCAGGTCTTGCTTGTCTAGCATGTACAAGGCTCTGGGCCCCTCTCTATCCCTGGAGCAAAGTCCTCTACTGTCCCTTTAAATGCTAACACCCAATGCTGTGAGAATCTTCCCCAAAAAATATCCCTGACAACCAAAGATCCCCATCCTAAACCATGAAACAAGGAATAGAGAAAGGAAAACTAGGTCTGAGAAAATTTCCCTTGACTCTTCAGCCATGTTAAAATATTTGCTTTTTTTTTTTTTACAGCGACGTCTCTAAATATTCTAATTATAATGGCGTATCATAATTCTCACAGACATACAGTGGGAAGAGAACTCAGGCAGGCGAGTTTGCATAGACGCTCAGGACAGGTGTTATTTAGGTGTTCCACTTGCACAGTGTATCGTATGCAATTTCTCACTGTATTATTCCCCAGTACTCCTTTATTAGCCTTCATGGGGATACAAAAGAATTCCTTTATAGCTTTAGAAAGTAGAGCAAAATAAAACGTGCAAATGACTGGTAAGCTGCCCTGTGAAGAACCAGCATTATGATTGTTAGATATGGTTTTGTATCTAATGATAACCCCCTCCATCATCTTGTGTTTGGGAGAAAAGCCTACCAACCACCGTCTGGCTCCTAAACTGAAATATCGCCTGTAACAAGAGATGTATAATGCTATAAAAACGCTGAGCAGGCCCACAGCTCCATTCCCCAACTCTGCCAGTGGCTAATGTCACCTTTATGGGGACAACAACCTCACCTGGCATTGGTTCTTGTTTCTCTGGCTCATTCAAGTAACCAAGTGTTCAGCAAAAATGTCTTTTTTTTATGTACAATGAAGTTGTTTTGTGAATACTAATCTCAGGAAGGACATTGAATATGGGCTACTGATGAATGTCTTTTTCTCGTTTATCTATCTATCTATCTATCTATCTATCTATCTATCTATCTATCTATTCACTTTACATCCTGAGTGCAGCCTCCCCCAGTTGTCCCCTCACACAGTTCCTTCCCCTTTCTCTTCTGAGAAAGAGAATGCCCCTCTGGGTACCCACCCAACCTGGCATATCAAATCAATACAGGACTAGGTACATCCTTTCCTACTAAGGCCAAACAAGGTAGCCCAGTTAGGGGAACGGGATCCACAGGCTGGCAACAGAGTCATGGACAGCCTCCGCTCCAGTTGTTAGGGGACCTGCACGAAGACCAAGCTGCACTTCTGCTACATATGTGCAGAGAGGTCTAGGTCCAGCCCATGTATATTCTTTTGTAGGTGGTTCAGTCTCTGGGAGCCCCCAAGGGTCTGGATTAGTTGACTCTGTTGGTCTTCTCATGGAGTCCCTACACTTTCTGGATTGCTCAATTTTTCCCCCCTAACACTTCCACAAACCTCCCTGAGATCTATCTAAGTTTGGCTGTGGATCGCTGTGTCTGTTTTGGTCAGCTGCTGGGTGGAGCATCTCAGAGGACAGCTATGCTAGGCTCCAATCTGCAAGCGTAACAGAGTATCATTAATATAGTGTCAGGGATTGGTGCTTGCCTGTGGGATGGGTCTCGAGTCGGGCCAGTCATTGGTTGGCCATTCTCTCAGACTTGGCTCCATCTTTGTCCCTGCACTTGTAGTCAGGACAGAGTTTGGATGGAAGGTTTTTGTGAATGGGTTGGCATCCTTATCCCTCCACTTGGAGATTCCAGGGAGTCTATGATGGTGACCCTAGCTGAGACTCCTAGCAGTGGGGATACAGGGCCTGAAGTGGCCCCTTTCTGTAGCCATGCAGAATGTCTTCTCTAAATGCTTCCTTATACTACACGTCTCTAGGAGCCCTCAGATTACATAAAATTCCTCAACACTCAGATGAAGGTTTCAGGACGTAAGCCGCCGAGCTGTCTGTTTGTCCTGCAGGAGTCAGGTGCTGTTTCCACTCAGTTTTATTTGACATAAATCTGAGACTTTCATATAATGTGTTTTGATCAAATCCTCCCTCCATCCCCTTGCTCCAAGTTCCTCCCCTACCACTTTTCCCTCCCAACTTCATGTGCTGAGGGAAAAACCCACGGAGTTTTCTTAGTGCTGCCTGTATATAAACGTGTGTAGGGCACCTACTGAAGCAAAGGTAGATTCTCAGAGGCTGCATCCCTGAAAAAAAAAATGCAATCTCTTCCCTGACCCCCAGCAGTCATCATGAATGGCTCCCCGACTGGGGTTGGGAATTAACACAGAGATCTACAACGGACGCAGAGAATAAAAGAGTGGAGTGCTAAGGTTTAGATGAGAATCTATACAGCACCCCTCCCCCAAAGGCTCAGGAACCATCTCAGAAAAGCCAGAGGTAGTGGATGGCTGCAGCAGATGAGAGTGTGTCAGACATGCAGTGACACTATTACACATGTGTCACATGTGCAGTGACACTATTACACATGTGTCACATGTGCAGTGACACTATTACACATGTGTTATACGTGCAGTGATACTATTGCACATGCGTCACACGTGCCGTGATACTATTACATGTGTCACACGTGCAGTTGACACTATTGCACATGTGTCACACGTGCAGTTGACACTATTGCACATGTGTCAGATGTGCAGTGACACTATTGCACATGTGTCACACGTGCAGTGACACTATTACACATGTGTCACAGGTGCAGTTGACACTATTGCACATGTGTCACACATGCAGTTGACACTATTACACATGTGTCACATGTGCAGTGACACTTACACATGTGTCACATGTGCAGTGACACTATTCACTATTGCACATGTGTCACACGTGCAGTTGACACTATTGCACATGTGTCACACATGCAGTGATACTATTACACATGTGTCAAGAATGCAATGACAGTATTGCGCATGTGTCACACATGCAGTGACACTATTGCAAATGTGTCACAGGTGCAGTTGACACTATTGCATATGTGTCACACATGCAGTGATACTATTGCACATGTGTCACACGTGCAGTGACACTATTGCACATGTGTCACACGTGCAGTTGACACTATTACACATGTGTCACATGTGCAGTTGACACTATTGCACATATGTCACACGTGCAGTGACACTATTGCAATGCATCACACGTGCAGTTGACACTATTACACATGTGTCACAGGTGCAGTTGACACTATTGCACATGTGTCACAGGTGCAGTTGACACTATTGCACATGTGTCACACGTGCAGTTGACACTATTGCACATGTGTCACACGTGCAGTTGACACTATTGCACATGTGTCACACGTGCAGTTGACACTATTGCACATGTGTCAGACATTCAATGACACTACTGAACATGTTGTTTTGCTTTTGTCACAGTCTTCCTGGTTTAGAACGTAAGATAGAGCCTAGACTGGCCTTGAATGTCCCATGTGGCAAGAGCCACCACATGCCACTTGCTTTGTATTACTCTTATCAGTATGACTTTGAGAAGTTCTATGTGTAACCTCTTGTGCAGGAATGAGTACACAGTTAAAGGTAACCTAATCACATCTGAGAAAAAGCAGCTGCCTAAGCAAACTTAATTTTACTATGTATTAACACTCCAAGGACAAAGAGGGGGAAGGGAGGGGGAGGAATTCTCTTCCAGGCAAATGTGGGCAAATACCAGGCGAAGTACTACGTTTGACCCCCTTCAGTACCAGGGCACTGGCTCAAACCCCCGCCATAGAAAGCACAGGGCTGAAAGCTATGGTTTATCAAGAACACATCCAGGGGGAGGACACAGCTGACAGGACAAATACAACTGTTGGGAATATGATTGAGCACTTCCTGCTGAGGAGAATTCAGTGATCTTTCTTCTAGAACATTGTTTGAGGAAGCATAAAGAAAAGCCATTCATCAACAGCCCATATTAAATGTCTTTCCTGAAATCAATCCATAGTTCAAGCAGCTGCAGAGGGCTCAGTCTCGTGATTACGCGGTGACATGGGAAGACAATGGCCACGACTGCCTGGAAGGGCTCCATGAGGTCTGTGCTTAGTCATTACTGCTTTCGACTAAATGGAAGGTTCTGGACACTGATAACGTACCACACAGATGAAAGCATGTTCTTATCAGCAGCTCATGTTATGCAACCAAAACTGTCTTCAATCTTCAGAAGATCATTCATTTACCACAGTTGGCAGAAGCACCTCAGGACATGGACAAGAGCTTCTCCAAGACTAGCTAAGCTTCAATACATGAAATAGTCACTGTGGTTCAAACTACCTTTCCTTCAGGACAAGAGTATCAGTGCAAGCATAGGTATCACTTGAAGATAGGAAACTGGAATCCAGGCCCTTGCATTTCAAAGCCAGCAAATGAAAGAGGAAAGTGGTTGTATATCAACACAAGAGGTTGGGGAGATGGCCCTGGGGTGGGGGTGGGGGTGGTAACGGACAGTTCTCAGGACTGAGAGTCTACATCTGAGTTCTAATTGGACGTTGGATGAGACATGTGGCCTTTGGGAAGCCACTTAATGTCATAGCACTTCAGTTTCCCCTTAAAACTTGGACTGGGTTGCCTGTAACTAGGTGACATTGTGACTGGAATGGATTGTTACTGGGTTAGACTGTGAGTGGTTTGGATTATGACTGTGTTAGATTGTGACTGGGTTATATTGTGACTGGATTGGATTGTGACTAGTTTACACTGTGACTGGGTTAGATTGTGACTGGGTTACACGTGACTGGATTGGATTGTGACTGGGTTACATTGTACTAGATTAGGTTGTGACTAGGACAGATTGTGACTAGGACAGATTGTGACTAGGTCAGATTGTAAACTAGGTGGCACCGTGACTGGATTTGATTGTGACTGGATTAGGCTGGATTGGATCTTGACTGGATCAGATTGTGACTGGTTTTTCAAGCTTTGACTCTATCAGATGAATATCTAAAGTGACTAATCTCAAAACCTAACCAAACTTTTCCAAATTATACTGCAACACATTCAGACTTATTTACTCATAAACTGTACTCCAAAATTAGAGCATTTTATGTTAGATATGTTTAAATACATATTACAAGCATGAGCTGAAAATGAAATGAGCAATATTTTTAAAGTAAGTTGTTTTTAAAAAAACTAATAATTTTGTGAGGACAAAAGCCCATGTTATTCCCTTTCAAACTCCTGGCTTAAAATCTTGTGTGCTGTGACTGAAAGGTTATTCTTAGGGCACCTTTTTTCCCCCTGATACATTAGCTTTATGGACAGACAAAACTAAAATTGATATTGTACAAACCTGTGGATATCAAGATGGGAAAAATACATCATTGATGAGTATATAAGCACTCATTTCTAAGTGTCACTAGCTATTGACACCAATAGCTAGTAACAGAAAGGCTGCGGTTAAAATCCAATTCATCCTTTTTCCCCACAGTGCTTATAACAAAGGTAGTTAGCAGCTTCAATCTAAATATGTCAGGTGTCAGAAATCCCATACAGCATAAAAGGGCCAAATGGAAAAATTTAATAATAATAATAATATAATAATAACAATAAAAGGATGATTTTTTGGAGTCAATCAAAAAAATCTACCTGGGGATTGATTCTTCTAAATATCAAACTTTAAATAAGAAGACGTAGGAAAGTTGAAAGCAAAAGGATTAGAAAGAGCATTGAATACCCACATTAATCAAAAGGAAGCTTTCCTACTGCACAGATGTCAGGCCAAGTAGACGGTAATGTCAGAACACTCACTAACAATAAGCTATCTCATAATAATAAAATGGTTAATTCAACAGGAAATTACATTAACATTACATGTGTACATAGCAAGTATTATAGTTTTAAAAATGCCAGTGCCAGTGTGAAAACTGATAGCACAAAAGTTGAAATGCTAAATCCATAATTATACTTGTGAATTTTAATAACTTTCACCATCTGTCCAGAAGAGATAAAAAGTTAGTAGTGCTATAGGCCAACTGCCATGGCTATTAGTAAGCTTGACCTGATTGTCATTTATGAAACATGTAACCTTCTCCAATTACTGGAAACATTTACCATGCTCAGACATATTCTGGGCCATAATGTTAGTCTCAATTGATTTCCAGGGCTAAAATAATATTGAATTCATTTTCTGTCACTGGTAGAATTAAAGAAGAAATCAAAAACAAATAAACAAACAAAAAATACAAAAAAAACCCCCCAAAACCCCTAGCTATAAAATTCCCAAGAATTTGACTATTATTCATTGTTTTGCTAAATAATTTTTAGGTCTAAGAAAAAATAAAAACAGCAAATTTTAAATCTTTAATGTTTCAGAAAAATGAAGCCTACTAACATATTTGCATGAAAGATAAAGCCAGCTTTAGACAAAAGAATTTTGCCTTAAATGTACATATTATAACATGTACATGTTAAAAGTCGATGTTCTAAACATCACCCCTGAGACTGAGAACAACCACGAGAAGTAAAGCCGAGGGAAATAATAAAGAAGAAAAAGAAATAAAGTTTGAAAAACGTGAAGAATAAAGAAAATGAAAAGTTGGCCCTCCAAGTAAGTGAATAAAAATGATATAGCCACAGCGATAGACCCCACAGCTATGGAGGAAGGAGGGGTGCCAGTGGGCTCACCAGCATCACAAAGACCACGAGTGGCTGTTCTGAACAATCCTGAGCTTGGAACTTAAGATCTCAAATTATGACAAAATATCCTTAACATTGGTTTAAGAAATACGAGCCAGTAATTAAGAATCTGCACCTCTTTTGAACAAGAAAAGCATGGTTTGGACAAAGAACTTCATAGCCATTTAAGGAAATAACAACACAAGTCTTTAAAAGGGGCTCTCCAAAGAATAAAAGAAGATAATAATTCCTACTCACTCAAAACTTGTTTTTTTTAAGACCAATTAGTTTCATCAGATCAAAACCTGAGATAGCTATCACATAAAAAGAAAATTAGAGTATAGTTTTTTTTCTCACAAGTTTGAATAACTGTCTTCATCAGGGTTTCTACTGCTGCCATGAAACACCATGACCAAAAAGCAAGTTGAGGAAGAAAGGGTTTATTCAGCTTACACTTCCACATTGCTGTTCATCACCAAAGGAAGTCAGGACGGGAACTCAACCAGAGCTTGGAGGCAGGAGCTGATGCAAAGGCCCCTTACTGGTTTGCTTCCTCATGGCTTGCTCAACCTGTTTTTCTACAGAACCCAGGATCACCAGCCCAGGGATGGCACCACCCACAAGGGGCTGGGCCCTCCCCCACTGATCACTAATTGAGAAAATGCTTTGCAGCTGGATCTCATGGAGGCATTTCCTCAACTGAGGCTCCTTTCTCTGTGATGACTCTAACTTGTGTCAAGTTGACACACAAAACCAGCCAGAGCAAACACCAACCACTCAAACAAAATATTAGCAAATTTATCTCAGTGATTTATACCAGAAAGCAGCATTTTCAATCAATCAGTCATCACATTAGAAGGATAAAGGCCAGGTAATCTTTGGTAGTGTCAATAAAAGCATTTGATAGAAACCTAACATCCACCCAAGACTGATGGTCATAGACACCCAGGGAGTGAAGGAAGTTGTTTTCATCTCAGAGTGTGTCCACTAGAGAACAGTGATCAAGAACAAGGTCATGAGAGTGGGGGAGGCTGAGAGTGTACATAAGAAGGTGATTCGTGGTCTCTCACAGGAAATCAAGTCAAAGTTGGATCTTTAGCTTAAGCACAGGAGCTAAACCTGTATTGCCTGTAGACGTAAAGATGGAATATATTCACGACCACAGAATAGCAAAGGCTGACTTCTTAGCAAGGAGAAAACAAAACTTTATCTTAGAAGAGAAACAAAATGGCAACAGATTTTGTTAAAATGAAAAGTCATTACTCCTCAAGAACTGTCACTGAAGAAAGGAAAAGGCATGCTGTGTACCGGGAGAAAAGACGGACCTTTCTGATGAGTAACTTGAGTGTTTACTTAGGTTACTTACAAATGCATAATAAACAGACAAGCAGAAGATTTAAACAAACAGAAACGATACAGGAATGGCCAGTTATCCCTGAAAAGACGCCTTGCGTCATAAATTAAAGAAATGAAAAGTGAAGCCTTTCTTTTGACTGCAGTCTCCAGATCTAGTGTGTCGAAGGTGAGCACAGTGCCAGTCAGTGCTGGCAGGAAGCAGCTGCAACTCTTAGCTGGTGGACTCCATGTAAAACAGCCCAGATGCTTTGGAAAGTCATGTCCTGCTGTGCTATGGCAAGTGTTTTTACTTATGTTCCTCTTTTGTTTAAGCTGGTTCACCTTGGGTCTTTAGCTGGCAGCCAGTGAATTGCAGCTGAGAGAAACAGTTAAGACATTCCACCGTGCCACTGGCTGTGTGAGGGTGTCATGTTGGCCAAGGTGGAGCCAGGACCATTTATCCACGGGTAGTAAGGGAAGGGCTTGAAATGTCTTGCTCTGACACAAAGGAATGAAGCCAGCAGCTCTGGGACTTAGATGTCATGGCTAGCTCTATTCTGGCTGTGTACCTTTATATTTACTCTATGGTATCATCTGCATATTTCAAAACAAAGCAGTCTACGTGGCTGTGAGACATTAGCAAAAACAAAAACCCAAAAACCCAATGCAATTCCCAGGATGAATTATGGGATGTGGTCATTAAGAACATGTTAGTGGCAACAGATTCAGTCCAGGATTTATGCGAGATGTTAAGGATAATCCTTGCTTGACGAAAGAATTAAGATCACTGGATTTTAAACAGACTACTGGGTACATACAAGAATATTTTGAACTGGGATTTACATGCATTTTAAAAACAGACAAATGCAGCTACACATCAAATAGAAAACACATGGGGGTCAGGGGATATTACCTTCAAGTTTTCAAATACAAATTCATAGCCTCCGCCCATCATTGTGACTTCTGGCTGTAGGTTCCCTCCTGAGTCCTGAGTTCCTCAGGCTTTCAGTGTGGGGCAGCCGATTAGATGGGAATTCTACCAGACTTGTCATCGTTTCCAGTGGGAACGTTCATATGTTGTTGGTTCTTAACTTTTCAGATCTTAATTTAAGGTCATGCCACCAAAAGGGATCTTAACTTCCTCGTTTTCCATTTGCCCCATCTTACTATGTAGAACTGAAGTTAAAAGGGGGGGGGGAAGATGCATACCTGTGTCATAAGTCACGATGAGTTTCCCATTGTGATTGCCCACAGTCTGTGGCTCAAAGTTCACTTCCAGTTGCATGGATTCCCCCACGTCAAGATTCCCGCCCGTTGGCTCTACTGAGTATGGGCTGCAAAGCATACGGAGACAATATCAGGGCATAGTTCTGACTAGCTCTGCATGAGGAGAGGAGACTAGGGTTCTAGATCTTCATACAGCTCATAGCCACCTTCCTGGTCTAGGAGTGCAGTATGTGAAGGAAGTAATTTTAATGTTAAAATAGCAGTAACAGCCCAGTGAGGTAGGTAAGAGACGAAACATGTTCCTGTTTGTATTCTTGTCTTTCAGATCATTTTTTTTTTAAATTTGAGGGGAGGGGAGGATGTACCTGTGGGAATAAAATGGTCAGGCCCTCCCTCAGGACTCTGAGATTGCAATAATGGATAGACTGAAACCTGTATGCAAATACTGTCGTTTGCAAAAGAATACTTCCTTCCAGAGCTGAGAGGAGAGAGCATCTTAATAGTGGAAAAGTGTATCGGAGTCCCAAAAGCAGAGTAAAGGCACTTTCATTCTTGGAAATCTTAACAAGGTTCTGTCCTAGAGAGATGGGAGGAGTGTAAGGACTTTAACGTGTTTAAAAGTCTAACGGTACCTAACAGTCACTACCATCTATAGGCCCAAGAAGTCAAGAGAAAGGGGTTGGGGGAATCCTAGAAGAAGGCTGCCTATTGAGTGGCAACAGTAAAACAAACAATACCATGATGGTTAATCTCATTGTCAAGTTGACCGTGGCTTAAGTCTCCTACGAGGTCACTGGGGCACACTTCTAGCTAAGACTGTGAGATACTTAGGCAGAGGATTGACTAAAGGCGAAAGTCTTAAATGGAGGGGGTACCACCCTGTGGGCTAGGTACCTGAGTGGAATACAAAGGAGGGAAGGGAAAGGCCACCACCAAAGTGTCTGCCATGCTGGGGAGTGTCTTGTTCTTCCCTACCCCTCTCTGCCATGATGGATTTGAGGTAAAATTAGTAGCTGAAAGGCCTCCTAAGTCACACCACAGAGGTCGGCTTCCTGGGAGTGTATAGGGTGGGGGGTGGGGATGAATAGAGAGAGATCTGCGTCTTGAGACGCAGGGGACATCTGAGCAGTGGGAGATAGTGTCGCTTGGTGGTCCTGGAAGAGAATAGCAAGCTGGACCGGATCCTGGAGCACCTCGAACAACCCATGGAGGGCTCTTGCTTCTAAGCAGGACATCCAGACCATTTAATTATTTTCATGGTCTACTACACATCTTTAAATTGCTCGTTTTTTTCAAAGTACCGTGTTGGGCAGTGGAGCTGGCAGGCTGGGCTGTCTCTCAGGATTTGCATCTACTGTAGCAGCATCTAGAATCATCAACCCTTAAATCTGCCTGTAGACAATGAACTCAGTTCCAGAGGACCCACAGGGCCCCCGCAAGCACTGCTCCTGCTCTGTCCAAGCACAATAGACAGGATCCTCTCAGAAAAATGCACCGCTTTCCCTCATGGGATGCTCTTTCGGCCGACACTGATCACAGCTCAGATGCAAAGTCACCTCTCACAGAGAACATGGCAAGTGTGGAGCACCCGCAGGCTTCCTCCTTTCCTCTGAAGGGTTCCTCTTAGCCACTGAGAGAAGGGGCCATGAAAGTGACTTCTGGTACAAGGTGAACTGCAGGAAGAAGCAGGAAGGACCCAGAGGAAGGACCTGGACGCAGGGGTTCCTTACACTCTATCATGGGGCTGTTCTATACACAATACACTTCTAAATCATTCAAAATACCTTGGGTAAGTAACACATCTGACTTTTAAACATGACCAAAACAGGTGATCCCCCACCCCCAAGGGTGAGTAATTTGCTTAAGTTCTCCAACTGAGGGAGAAGTAGAGGTGGGAGAGAGATTTGCCTCCAGGCTGTGTGCTTTCTGCTCTCCCCAGGCCTCTTCTGTATGTGGGAGTCCTGTGTGCACTTTGACATTCAGGTCTCTGCCACCCACACCACCCTCTAACCACAGGACCATACAGCAGAGGTGGTTGGATGGAATTACAGTAAAATCTTGTGGGAGTCAAACCCAGCACATGCTAGACTCGAGCTCTGCCACGGAGCTGCACCCCTAGCCCACAGTCAAATCACAAAGGCCAATAAAACATTTGCCATCTTTCATTAATTTTTCATAATGCCTTGGAATAGAAAATTAGTAAACATTCAGTGGCCGAGGAGGCCTTTCTTTGTGGGAGATGATGGACAAGTCTCCCAAGCCAGAGGTCTATCCTCCCTTCTGGCTCAGGAAGACTCCAACCCCAAAGGATGGAGCCCGTTTCCTGGCTTTGAGAATAACGGGACAGTGATGTCTCCTATTGTTGCCTCTCCACTTGATATTACCTTTTTTATTGAACCTTCATTTTCCTCCCAAACACACCTTGGTAGCAAGAGAACATTTTGAAGTGAATTGGAGGTTATCTTATCGCAGAACCTCAGCTAATCTTCTATAGAGGAGGTGACACCCGAGTCGGGTCTTTAGGATCTGCAGGAGTTCCAAATTCTATAAAGTGGTAATGGATGCTTTCCCTGCAGGCTAATTGTTGGTTTTAGAATACACTAAACTTCTTCAGCAGTGAGAAAAGTCACCAGGGATTACCCTCGCCTCCTGGAGCTCCCCAAGCTCTCTCGATAAATCAGATGCTAATTGGATAGAGTGCATTAGGCCCTGGTGCTTAATCACTGCCTGTAATTTGATTTTGCACTTCATTTTACTAGGGGCCTTCAGGCTGAGCTGCCTGCAAACTATCAAGTGTCAGGAAACTCACTCACAAAGAAGTGAGAAGTGGCGATCCTCTGGGGTCCAAGGCAAGTTTTGTCTATTAAACTGTTTGGTTTTGATATGACACCCTTATTAATATCAAATTCTTTAATTATGGAAGGAACTTGGTCTTCTGACAAACCATGAGTCTGGCCTTGGAATATTAAATGGTAAAGATTATATCAATACCTCTTCTCCCCAGGGCAGAACTATTTTACTTCTAACTGAGCTTTTAGATCTTTAAGTTGCTTCTCTATCCTCTCTCATCCACTTCCCTGTATTAATTTCACTTTAATAGCCAAAGTTATTGTATGACCTGCTAGAGTTCTAGGTCAAATTCGTAATAAAGCTGAATGGTAATTGTTTATGTTCTCTGCATATTTTATAGCACAGCGTGGAGCTCCTTGTATTACTGAAGAAACCATTACGCCATTTTATAGTCTTTGGAACATGTATTTTTAGTTTAAGTTATTGTGGAGGTTTACAATTGCAGCTTTGCCTGTGTGATATATTGTTGGGTAGGTATCCTACAAACATTTATTGAGCGCTTATTTATTCTAGACATTTGCTAGATGCTAGCACACGCAGATGAAAGAGCCAGATACAGCTCTTGCATCCGAGAAGCCCACAGATGCGTGAGGAACGTTTTCTTCTTATAAACCTAATCATCTTAGAAATGAGTTAGATCATCGTTTAAATGAGAACAAGACCAAGATCTGCTTTTAACAGAATTTTCCACCAGCTACTGTTTCTCATTGTATCCAGAACCTAAAAGCGTTCAGACTAATATATGGGGCTTTAGATGTGAAAGTCCTCAACTGTCACCCCCTTACCTCTGCTGTCTCTATTAAGAAGCGTGTTGACAGGAGTACTCTCTGTCTCATGTCGACCTGAGTGGTTTTCAGAAACGACACCTACTGAGGATCTCCGCAGAGATTCCGATCCACACACCTAAGTCACCAATCCAACCACATCCCTGCTCACTGCCGTTAAGAGGAGTCTCAGTTGCAAACAGCAGAAGCTGAATGTAGCTAATTCAGAAAAGGGATTGCTTGGAAAAGTGGCTGGGAGGATTTGGGGAGTTCACTGCACTGGCAATGTGGCTGGAAATTATCAGTTTCGTAAAAAGGTAGAGAGGAAAACAGCAGTCTTTGCAAAATTGGGGATTTGAGAGATTTGGCTACACAAAAGATGGGCAAAATTAGAAACCCAGCTTAGCATAATGAGGGATGGCTAGCAGCAGCTAGACATTTCCATCCTTAGGCCGGAAGCAAAAGGAGGGAGGGAGCAGTGTTATCAGATCTTGGGAGTCAGGAGTCATTGAAACCATGGCAGGCCAGTCTGATGGCAGGCCAGTCTGATGGCAGGCCAGTCTGAAGGCAAGCCAGATGAGGTTCAGCTGAAGATGGAAAGGGACGAGAAACACCCCAGCCCCCTGTCCTCTAGTCTCCTTCTGGTGACCCATGGTCAGACACAGTTGAATCCAATGGTGCAGGAGGCTAGGAAGGCCATGGCCTGCACAGCAAAGGAAGCCAGCCATACAGTAGAACCATAAACAAGCTCTAAACCAGCCTACATGTGCTAACACAGCCTCAGTGTTAACCTCCTGAGAGAATGTGATAGGTTCTCAGCCCTTCCTCACACCTTCAGCTATAAAGTGGGAATGTCAGACCAGGATCTCTAATGCCTGTGTCTCCCCATTGGTCCCTGAGTTTACTCTTGGTATTAACCCAGAATTGCTATGTTAAGAAAATCTGATGATTTGCTCAAGCTACATGGTTAAATAAAAAGACATGTTTTAGATCTGTTTCAGGAACCTTACACTGTTGAATGTGGGTTTGGCTTGTTTTGTTTTGGTTTGGGTTTTGGTCTTTTGGCTTGGCATTTATAAGTATCTTGTATGTAAGAAAGTGATAGATGAAAAATGTTAGCCTCAGCCAACCGATCCAGGATGATATTCTGCCTGTATTTGTCTTTCCATATTGAATGACTTCTCTTACATATAAAATATCAATATACTGCTTTGAATATTTTTATGCATATGTATATATGTATGCCTGCAGGAGTTTAGATGCACTGTGAGTGTGCAGGAAGCCACAGAGGCCAGGAGAAGGTGATAAACCCTTTCAGAATGGAGTTAGAGGTAGGGGTGGGCCTGCGGAAATAAAAGCTAATTCCTTTGGAGACCTGTATCCTTCAGGCAGGAGAAGGACTCTACAGAGAAAGTCCTTCTAAAAGAATGAGCTCACAAATCATAAGTCATAGAAAAACACTTGATCTCCTGCCCCAGCTTGATCTTCTACCTTCTACCTCTAGGTCATTGTCCTTGTGAAGACCCCACTGATGACCACCATTTAAATTATTTTAAATTGTGTGGATGTGTGTATTGAGGGAAGAGATAGTATGTACGTATAAGTACAGTGCCCACAGAGGCCAGAAGAGGGCATCGGATGCCCTGGATCTGTAGTGGTGGTGATCCGTCCAAAGTGGGTACTGGGAACTGAACCTGGATCCTCTGCAAGGGTAGCACACATCTCTAACCCTGGAGCCATCTCTCTTACCCCTCGACCGCCATTCTTAGGCCCACAGCAAATGGTTCTTTTACTCTTTAAAGTATTTATTTGTATGCTTCTTTATTATTACTAGTGTATGAGTGTGTGCATGCATATCATGGTATTCATGTGGAGGCTGGAGGACAACTATGTAGAATGGATTTTCTTCAGCCACATTCACATATAGGTTCCTGGGATTGAAAGCAGATTACCAGGTTTGCATGGCAAGCGAGAACAAAGATGGTCTTGCTTTATATTAGTCCACAGGGTTCAGAACACTGTAGACATGCAATAAAATGTCAAAATGAAACCCAACTCCATCACTTATTCCCCTTGTGTCCTTGCTACAACCTCTCTTGCATAAGCTCCTCGTTGTCAAAGCCAATAGTAGCAGGCAGAGTTCTCTTCGCATACATAACTTTGAACTCTGTTCTATTTTCCTAGAATTCTGGTGTTTATATTGGGCCCATCCAGTGAACTTGCATTGATCTGCCCATTTCTGCTTGTTTGGTTGGTTGGTTGTTTTGAGACAAGGTCTCCCTCCATAGCCCTGGCTGTCCTGGAACTCACTATGTAGACATGACAGGCCTCAAACGCACATGGATCTGTCTGCCTCTGCCTCTAGGATGGCCCGATCTGTCCCATTTTAAGGCCAGCTATTTAGCAGTCTAATTTGCATCTATAAACTCAATCCCTTCTCTGTAATGTTCCAGAGTCACAAGTACTGAGTATTGTTAGAGCATGGTCTTGTACCTTTAAGCCTGATCCCACAGTCTGAATGAGGCCACGCCTCCCTGAAGTGCTATCTCTCTCTCTCTCTCTCTCTCTCTCTCTCTCTCTCTCTCTCTCTCT
>NW_021604632.1:5395564-5411868 GCF_004785775.1 Grammomys surdaster
TCTCTCTCTCTCTCTCTCTCTCTCTCTCTCTCTCTCTCTCTCTCTCTCTGGGACAGAGAGTTAAGAAGCAGTCTGTTCTGTGACTTGACAGATACTTGGCTATTCCATGCTCCTTGCAATATATGCTATGTGGAACTAAATCACATAATGTGAAACTTCCTGCAACCCTTGAAAAAAATTTTCAAAGTCAGACCTTGCCTTTGTTTTGAGGAGTTGGTAGAGGACTCTTTAGGAAGATTGGTCTCAATTTCCTTAGGAAGATTTGGTCCAGAGATGATGAAAAAATTGAGGATCATGAGTCAAGGAGTATGGACAACCCTGTAGAAGATGAAGAGCTAACGGGGTCTGTTCTCCTCACAGGCCTCCAGAAAGGCTAATGGTCTGCTGATACCTATGGCAACGTGAGATTATCTACAGCAGCGTGGGACTATTGATTTATATTGCTTAAAGTCACTGAATGTATGATAATCTGATGTATCATCAATAGCAAACTAACCCAGCCAAAAAACTTTCTGTTCAAAAAGCCTATGTCAAAAACTAATCCTTATAAATTCCCAAGGGTTATTATCTGTATTAAAGAAGGTAAAATTTGGTAAGAAATGGATAGTAAACCTGGAATGTTCAGGATAAAGAGACAGCCTTATCTACATCAACGAGGTCTCCTAGCTTTCCAGCTGAAGCTGTAACAAGCAACATCTCTCCCCCAACCCCCCGCAACCCAGTGCTATTCAAGCAAATTACTTGTGCCAGCCAGAGTTAGCTGTAATCAATCAAAGACAGGAACTGCAGGAATGCTTACCTGCGAGTTTTGAGGTGGAACATGGAGTCTTTGTTGCCAATGTTTCGGACCAGCAGAACCTTCTGGGTGCTGTATTTCACAGGGCAAGTGGAAAAGTTCAGCTCATCAGGAAAGTCTAGGATGGCTCGAGCCCCTCTAGCTTTGACCGGCACAATGAACTTTTCTCTTTCTGTGATACAGGTCAACATGTGGGCGTAATCCTGCCAGGGGAGGGCACAATCATTAGTTGTGGGAACATCAGCGTGGGATCAAGCTCACTGTAAAAGGAGAAATAGGAGTTATGGCAGGCATTGTGCAAACCAACACACTGTACTTCTCTACAAATGTCTCAGGACAAGCAGAGGTGTGCTTTCGATGATGTTCTTCTTGCTGAGAGGGAAGGGCAGGTCAAATGTCAAAACCTATCAGGCAGTACAGGATCTTGGAGTTCAGGTGTCTTTGATGGTTGAGGGGTGAGGTGTGTGTGAGGGGGGCTGGGGGATGATGAAAGTCAAGGCAGTGTCTTCTTTAGATGCAAAGATTGCTGCTAGTTCCTCATGTCCTTCTTCTACTAGGAGTGTCCAAACTTCCGGCATTACAAGCTGACACTATGGTCTCAGAATGTGTTGGAAGGCAGACCAGTGTTGTAGAATGTGGTCTTCTGCGTGAAACGGCTAGCCTATCCCATGGATCACTGGTGCCTGCTTGCAAGAGACCAGTGCCATCAAGTCAAGCTCATTGACTGTGAATGTTGCTGCCAGAGGAGGAGGAGCTTGCCCTCAACTGAGATTCCAGCTGTTCCTCCCAGATATTAGGTCCTAACTGCATGTCTATGGCCTCAGAGGTGTCTCAGGAAGGAGCTAGAGTATCTAGGCTAAGTAACGTTAACAGAAGGGGAAGCCGCCATCCATGCTGAGCAAAGACTTTCCAGTTCTGCTGTGTTGGGGTTGCCTATGCTCTAGTGGGCAACCCATCTTTAAAAAACTCATTAGCTCCTTGGGTTATCTTTGATGGAATTATATTTTGATTTGTTGTTTTAATCTTATATGGATAGAGTAGACCTTGTTTCCGTCTCCCCAGGAAAGAATCTCTCCCAACACATAGTCATTCTAGGCTATGAGGGCCACTGGCTATAGGCTGAATACACCTGCATCCAAACCCTATCTGTCCTTCTCATCTGTGTGATTGATGATTCTGATGAATGATCTCTTTACACACATTCTTTGCAATACGATTCTGCACTCCTCCATCAGGAATGAAGGGTATGGTTGCACCTCGTTTTGAACAGTATAAAGGAGCATGTACTGTGCTAGTTTTAAATGGAAGTTTCCAGAAGTTTCAGTATTTCTAGTCTTGTTCTTGAGACCCCCGCCACTGTTAGGTGAGCAAGTCTGCTCTAGCCTACTGCCAGCTGAGAGTCTAGATATCCCTCCCACCACACCCAGGGTCAAACCAAACTAGCCTCAAACTAGTGGATCCCAGAAATGTGAGAGAGCTCCAGACTGCCTTGAAGAAATATTCTGGGGGCTGGAGAGATGGCTCAGTGGTTAAGAGCACTGGCTGCTCTTCCAGAGGTCCTGGGTTCAATTCCCAGCACCCACATAGCAGCTCACAAGTGTCTGTGACTCCTGTTCTAGGGGATCTGACACTCTCATACACATGTACATAAAATCAATTTTAAAAAGAACTGAGTTCAACGCATCTCACCACCCTCCTCCTGACACTCAGGGTTTTCCTGGGCTAATGGGACCCTCCCTATTTAAAGTCCATTTCCCTCTAAGGGCCAGAGAGATCCAAATAAATTATAAGTCACTTCAGATAGTACCAGCCCCCAAAGTCAGCCAGGCTGAGGGCTTCAGCGCTCTCCAGGACTCCACAGTGAGGCCTCTGCCCTTTGCTCAGCCACATCTCCCCCTGTCCTGCTGGCTCACTGCTGCAGCTACAGCCCCTCATTCCTGCTCAGAGCCTCCACACAGGACATTTGTTTGATCACACCCAGCTTCCCTCTGGTCGCTCCTGTTGTTTTTCCCTTCGTCTCATCAGGATCTGTACGGAGGTCCATTCTCTCACAGAGACCTTGCTGGCTGTGCCATCTAAACTTAGCGCTTCCATCTCACTGACCTCCAGGCCTCCAGGACTACACCACAGCCCAGACTCAGCAATCATTTGATGAGTATTTGCTGAATGAAGGGAACACAGCACTGGAGAGTGCTGAATGAAAAGCAAGCAAGCAAACAAAGTGTGATTGAGGCAGTGCTTGGAGAAAGGAAGCCGGAAAGGGCTCTACAAAGACAAGGCGTATAAGCCAAAACCAGAGTGAGAGATGAAGCTATGTGTCTGGATGGCTCTCTGGGGGAGCATGACTTGGAACCTGTGGCCAGAGAGAAACAAGGCAGGGGGAGTAGTTAGAGACCTAGAAGAGGTGGGGGCAGGCAGGCTGGCCACAGGGCATCTTTTAAGCCAGTGGCAGGACTTGAGGATGACAGGAAACATTAACACCGTAGACAGCTGATCCCCACCCAACACAACCCCATTTATAGTTTCAGAAAAGCACTGGTGACCATATGGGTGGCGGACTATTCGAGGACTTCAGTAGAGGAAGATGGGCCAGCTAGCGGGTCACCACAGTAGTCCCCGGCAAGAGATGACACTGACCTGAACTGTGAATTAATGTGCTTGCTTAGTTTAGCGTCTGGCGGGGAGGAAGGTCTTAATAAATATGGCCTGTCACGATTAATCTCATGTATTAGATATGGTGACGGGTGAGAGGCGCTCAGAGAACAGTCAACATGTGCTTACTCATGTTGTGGATATAAGATAGTGACAGTACTAAAAATAGACCTAGAAGCAGGACAAGGTGAGCTCAGAGCATGGTGGGGGCTCTGAGAAAATACCATATTGCCAAAAGCTTTAATGGTCCAAGTGAGAAATGTCTCCCATAGTCTCAGGCATTTGAACACTCGGTCCCAAGTTGATGGTGGGATTTTGGGATGCTTAGAAGGTGTGGTTTTGCTGGAAGAAGTATGTCACTGCGCAGGTTGGCTTTGAGATCCCGTGGCCTCACCCTACTACCAGTTTGCTACATCTCCTGGCTCCATGCTTGCTCAGATGTGACCTCTGAGCTTTCTGCCCCGGTGGCCATGCCTGCCTGCTGCGGTGCCTCTGTGCTGGCTGTGCTTGCCTGATGGTGACTGTGATGGGCTCTTATCCTTCTGGGACAATAATCCCAAATAAGCCTTCCCTTCGATAAGTTGCTTTGATCATAATATTTTATCGCAGTAGAATAGTAAGTAAGACAAACGGTGCTGGGAGAAGGGGCTGCTTAGTCTTAAATAACCAGGGAAGCCTCCCAGAGGAGGTGACCTTTGGATGCAGAGCATCTAAATGCAAAAGGAGCTAACCGGGAGAGATCCAGGAACAGAGTGTTCCTGGCAAGGGAGACTGAGAGCATAAAGTCTTCGGGTAGGCGTGTGCAATAAAAATTAATGAACGGTACTCTCAAGATGTATTAAAGTTAAGTTGTTGGGCTCTTAGCCTTGCGATTGATTTTGCTTTTCAGATGGCAAAGCCAAGCTTGGGAATGATGACACCCAGATAGAAGGAAGAACAAATTGCACCGAAGTATCTGATCTTAGGAAAACCCTTCGAATTCAATCTCAAGGATTGTTTAGTGGGATGACAGCAGAGCCTTAAAGAGGCAGAACGCTGCTTTCATTTTCTCTCCCTTAGGTGCTCAAACTAGAAAGCAGTCAGACTAGTATTAATTAAGGCATGGAGGAGGTCCTGCAGAGTGGGGCTCTCAGGCTTCCTGGGGTCTTTTGTTTTTAGTTCTAGGCTCTTGTCTTATGTCTTCCTTTGTAAGGGTTTAAGGCAGCTAGAGATGGCTGAGGAGGCTGATTGACAAAGCAGCAGGAATGTTGTGGAATCCTCTCAAATTCCCAAATGGAGGTTAGGCACGAAGTTACAATTAGGTGGGGTTTTTATCCCCCTTAATTGATTCCCACATCCAGGAAAGAACATGAAGATGATTTTTAAACAGTTCCTTTATGGCACACTCCAATCTCCAAGGTGAGGTATATGAGTATATTAGATTATGCAATATCTAGATTATGTCATACAGTGCTTTACTGGTTGGACTCAGACTGATGACTCAACAGCAACTGCTCGTGCTGCTGATGGAATCCCTTTCCCTGTCCTGAGATGCAGAGGAATCAGGCCGCCATTCAAAGGCAGGACATTTGTTCCAAGCACTTTCCCTTCTACTATGACAGACTCAGTCCTGAGTCACCGTCCTAAAAGTACCCCAGTAACAGTACTATCCAGACAACCTTCTTCCTGAACCCTCCCCACAATCCTCCATACACCCATCAATCCTTAAAAACAGCCAAAAAATATACACAGAGAAGATTTGACTCTGGGAGTGAAAAGAGCAAGTCTTGATTATTACATTAGTCCCTTGATAGAAGGCAAGTACGGTCACAATTCTTTCCTTTGGAGATATGGCAGAGAGAATACTCCAATAAATGACTGTATGTCAGAGCCAAGGCCAATGTGCTTAAAACCTCACTTCCTTCTCTCCCTTTTCATCACTCCTAAGTGTGTTATGGGAAATGGCAATCCAGAGAAACCAGATCTGACAGGGAATTAGGGAAGTCCGCCATTGACGCCCCTGGATAACCTGCTGAATTCCTCGACCAGTGACAAATTTCTGTTAGATCATAGCTTCTGAATCCCAGATTCACTCTCAGAAGGAATACCTTGGTTTAAAAATTCCAATGAGTTTAAAAAGTGGGATTGGCCAGATATCCTGGGTTTGGCCTGTGTTATGGTAGTATCGCCTGTGGTCCCTCTGAGGTCTCAGCATCCTGGGGACAGCTACATTTCTCCATATACTAAGAGGATGACTTCTGACCTTGAGTATGAAAAGAGAGATGGGATGCAGGAATTTTTTTCACTATTTGGTATTTACTATAAAATGATCATGTGAATTTACTTATAATTCATATGTATAATATCATCCACCAGGACACGTGATTTCCTCTTCAGCTCAAAGATGCTCGTTCCAATACCCTTACACCATCTGCCAGGAACATGCACTTGCTCCTTCGTCCGCATGCCCTCTGCCTTCACCCTGTTCCTAGGACCAACCTCTCTCCTACACGCTAGACACCAACCCCTCTGCCATTTCAGCACTGCCCCAAATGTCTAGATTTCCCTCTTTACAGAACAGGCGCACATCAGCTTACAATCACATTTGAAAAGCCTCATACTGTATATTTAAAAGCTACACCTCTAGCTATGCCCCCTCCCACTTTTTTCAATGACTTTGTAGCAAAACTCCTTCCTGGTGTTAATTTGGACCCAGTGTCACCACCGCCTTGCTTTCCATTCTCTCTGAAGCATCTTGGCTTCTGTACGTAGCATTTCATAAAAAGTCTTCAAGCCAAGGTCACTAATATCTTCTCCAAGTCCAAGAGACAATTCAACAACTCAACATTTAACTCTTGATTCCTAGCCTTGTGAGCCTGCTTTCCCATTCTTGTCCCAACTCGGCAAATGGTGCCTTCATCTCTTCCGCTAGTAACCAAAGTTTTCTTGCTTCTCACTAGCACCATTCTTTAACTCATTTCCTTATCTGGATCCTGGTGGCTCTAATAAGACTTCTTAACTTCCCATTCAGTGTCACTACCCTAGTTCAAACGACCCTTACCACCTGCCTGAAGTACTGAAAACCTCTAGCTTTGGCTTTGTCACAGAAAACAAAACACATGCGTATAAGGGTCGTACTGCTGGGGCATCTAGCTTCCAACTATGAGACAAGCTTCCGATTCCTTTCTGCCAGTCTGTGTCACAGCTCTTTCCTCAATGTCACCTCACATGCTAGAGTGGCCCCGGGGATGCTGTGCTCCCAGTCAAGCTGGGGGCCAGAGGACAGCAGGGAATAGAAGAGAGAACCTCTTGCTGCACTGGCTGTCTCCAAGTAGAAACCTTGGAAGTCCTGCTGCCTTCACTCATTGCCCAGTTCCTAGACATCCGCTGCAGCAAAGCAGGCTGGGAAATGTAAAAGACGACAACAGGGGATCCAGTTAAAATGAGTACTCCTTTGTCGACTGTTGGTAGAAATTAGCATAGTCATTGTTGAAAACAACATGGAAATTCTTCAAAAAATAAAAAATAAAAATAGGCAGGCATTGGTGGTGTGTGCCTTTAATCCCAGCACTTGGAAGGCATAGTAAGGCAGATCTCTGTGAGTTCAAGGGCAACCTGATATATATAGTTAGTTCTAGGGCATCCAAGGCTACACAAAGAAATCCTATATCAAAAACCTAGATAGGTAGATAGATAGATAGATAGATAGATAGATAGGCAGACAGATAGACAGACAAACAGACAGACAGATAGATGTAGAGCCACCAAATAACCCAAGAATTTTATGTCGAGTCTCTATCAAAAAAAAAAAGATGAAATCAGTGTTCAGAAGTGATCTACATGCTCACAGTACTGAACTACTAAGACAGAGAATCAACACAAGTATAGATCAATGGGTGAACAAATACAGAAAATATAACAAGTTCACACACATATATACCATGCATATACATACTATGGACTACTATGCAAAGAAGAAAAGTCTGTTGTTCATGAAAATATGACTAACTCCAGAGGACACTGCATTAAATAAAATAGGTACAGAAAAACAAACATATGATTTCATGTATATAGATGATCTAAACCAGTCAAACTCATAGAAGAAAAGAGTAGAGTACTGGTTTTCAGAGGCTGGAGAGATGCTGGTCTGGTTTCAGCTGGATGGAACATGATTTCCAATCTGTACTCAGCACGGTCACTGTGGTTAATAACTATGTATGGTACAGCAAGTTGCCATGGTTTCCATGTGTTTGTGTGTGTCCCTCATCAAGGGTCCATGTGTTGACCTTTGATCCCCATTCTATGACTGCAGAAGGACTGAAATCCAACTCTGGGGCTTACAGTTTGGGTCTTTGGGAGGTAACTAGTACCAGATAAGGTCTATAGCCCCCATGGTTGAGTTTCTGGTGGATTTGTAAGAAGAGAGGGACATGAACACACAGATATCTGCCCCAAGACTCCCTCTGTAAGAATGTCATGGCCAAACTGGCTCCTCAGCCCAGGACCAGAATGAGGATTAAAAAATAAATTTTTCTTCTGAAAGACTTGCTTGGTCTTTGGTATTGTGTTACCGGCAAGAGATGAATGCAATGCTTAAAAATCACTAAGATTAGATTTTTAAATGGTCTTGCTACAAAAAGGATGGTTATTCTGAAGTTGTCAGATGTTATCCTGTTGTCAGGGATGAAGGCACAAGCCTTTCACCCCAGCACTCGGGAGGCAGAGGCAGAAGGATCCTTGTGAGTTTGAGGTCAGCCTGGTTCACACAGTGAGACCTGGATGATGAGGAATGACCCTCACTGGATTACCACAGAAACAGATACAGTCACCTTGCACCTCCAGAAGTGATGAAGCAGCAAGTGCACACAACAGGCTCTCAGAAGAAACCAGGAATCTAATCAAGGCTCTGACCTACCCTGGAGTTTATAAACCAAAAAGGAGAGACAATCATTCTAAATAAGTCAGTGGGGATCAATGAACACACTTCACTTGCACCCAGATTGAAACAAGCTGACTCAGCAGGGGAAACCTGAACACTGATTGGGTTATTGGTGACATTAAGGGGCCATGGTTGTATTCACATTTTATGGTGATCTTATTAACATCTTAAAGGGTCTTTATCTTTAGAGACAAATATTGGGAGTACCTGTAGTTAAAATAACATGGTATATGGATTCAAAATCCACTGTGGCAAGGAGCAGACAGATAAAGCCAGAGTGGTCATTTGAAATCTCTGTGATGTGAAACTCAGTTCTCTAAATTCAAGCTTCATAGATGGCACACACTTTCATAATAAACAGGTCTTGAAGAGTTCCTTGCAACTTCTGCTCTCATGTTACATGACCTTCCCAACCCTCCATCCTCTCGCTCCTATAGCCTCTTGCCCTTTGATTGTTCCAGCAGCTTCCTCTGCTGCAGCCCCGCCAGCCTTCTGGCACTCTCCTGAGTTTCTGGCCAAGGTATATCTGCCACAGGGATTTTATACTCTCTGTCCCTTCTCCCAGAAGGCTCTTCCCATAGGCACTTGCATGGCTGATGTTAACTTGGTACCCAAATGTCATCTCAACTGAGAACCCCTCCCTCACCCTCCTACTGAAGGAAAAGAATCCCCACCACCACCTCTTCTCTATCATGTCAGCAGTCGACACTGATTTACACAGCAGCATGTCCACGTACTGTGGATCATAAGCTCCATGAAAGCCAAACCTTGTTCCATTAGCCACTGTGCTCTAGCTCAAAGACTAGGACCCCAGCCCAAACAATCCACTGAGTGAGTGAAAACATTATTCGTCTTTCATATGTTTGCTTGTATCCCGAACTATGAAGAGAATCCCGGAGATTCTTCTCAGGCTAATGAGCAAATGATACTCTATTAGTCTGGAAGGTTTAAAGGCAGAGATATGGCTCATGGAAGGCACAAAAGCAAATGCAGACAGCGTCTATCCCAGACCAGAGTCCTTAGACATTGTTCTCCTGGCTGAAACAACCAGAAAGGATGCTAATTTATAATCTATTCAGGACAGAAAAAGCTTCTTACATGCTTCTGTCTTTATGATCTGTAAGATACACTCAAATTGAAAGAAAAATTACTTTATATTTTCTTGAAGTTAATTCTTCGTGCTCTGTTTCATTGTGCCTGGCTCTATGTTAGGCTGTGGGCTTATGGGAAGGACCTAGACAGAACTAGGAAGGGCTAAATTTAAGCAATTTAAAAAAAAAGAGTCTGAAACAAAGAAAATTACAGATTGGGAGAGGCAGAGAGGATGAACACGCCTATGATTCCAGGGCTAAGCTGGAGGGTCAGTAGTTAACACAATTCTCGGTTACACACTGACTTCAAGGCTGGTCTAGTTGACATGAGTGAGACCTGGTCTCATACCCTCTCCTCCCCCAGAAGATGTTATAGTGTCTACTCTTTAATTCAAAGTGTTGGAAATCTAGTTTATCATTATTATACATCTAGGGCACATAAAATATGATTTTCTCCTGTCCTTCTTGAGACACGTATCAAATTTCATAAGAAAGCCATTTTGAAAACTAATTGGGTGTTTTCCCTAGAAACATACACAGAGAAGACAGGATAGCATAACAAACGCCAAATACACCCATTGCCTAGCCGTAATTAATGTACCTTCATTGTGGTTCCACAGAAACATGATTATTAAAGTCCCACCCTGCATTTCCTCCTCCCAGTGCTGCTAACGGTCTCACGCTGTAGCTCTGTACAAACATGCTTCCGTGACTCTAAGTCAGCGGTACATGCTTCCCTCTGACCGGAGCTTAATATTTCCCCAACTCAATTTAGCAATAAAGATTACAATCTAAGAGATCAAGAAAATTAATGACAGGCTCCAGAATTCCTTGCTACAATTTGATAAGAACACCGACTCTTATATTTCCGTGGTGCATGCTACACACATGGTATTGCTAGACTAATATCTAATACTATCCAGTGGTTTGGTTTTTTCAGTCTGTGTGGGAGGAGATAGGGAAAGTCACAGTGAATTGACTGCACCTGTTATCTGAGCGTGTGGCATTCTTAGCAAGTGTCATGCCCAGGAAGCCAATCAATACATGACAGGGAAGATATCACATTATTGTCTTCAGTGTGCTAATATACACAGGTGCCGACGATCCAGCTGAAAGGGGGTGAGCTTATTAAATGTGGCACGCTGCACTTTACATACCTCGTCCTCCAGATGGAAGTGAGGATGGAAAGTGAGCAGAGCAGCAGGGGACACAGGGCGAAAATGGTGTGACCCCTTTGACTATCAATCTGGCCAACTGAAGAAAGAGGGACACCCAGCTGGCATGATTGACTTTTTCCTAAAGCAAATCTGGCTTCGCTTCTCCTCTGCTGCCTTCTGGAGCTGCACGGACGGTGCATGCCTGAACCTAGCTGGTCATTCTGTGCACTGGCCCTGTCAGCTACCCAACAGTGAGGATGAGTGGGATACTGAATACTGGAACCTGCTGGCAGCAGTAAGGGAAATTGACTCTGTCTTCAGAAAGAAGAGTGCTGTAAACCAGAGTATCACCTACAGCCAATCCCAACACAAAACCCCCCACCCCTTTTTTATTCCTCTCTCTTTCTTCATTTTTTAGTCAAGAGACAGGGACCTGGTAAGTTATCCAGGTTGGCCTTGAATTCACTCTATAGCCCAAAAAGACCCTGACCTTGAGATTGGTCTGCTTCATTCTCTTGGGTAGTTAGGATTGGGAGCCTAGGCCACCAGGCCTGCTTGTCAAATCTGAAAGGAATCTAAGATTGGATAACTGTATTTCTCCTAGGTAGCCATTACTCTCATCCTGCCTCCTTATATATGTTTGCCAACTTCCATGACATTAACTGTCTAAAGGTAGTAACATTATAACAACATTTAACTTGTTTTAAATTAGGGGCTTCTGATAGACATACAAGGTTGGATGAATGGAGTGTCAAGGGGGTGATTCAACATCTGGAGTGAGGCGAACAGTACAAAATGCAGCCAAGCGCGAGAATCCTTGATGTGAATATTAGGATCTCCCATTTATAAAGCAAATGTCAAAATACATCAAATATATTCCAACCATTACTTGTGATACACATAAGCAGTATAGTGTTCAGCTTTTGCTTATGGAAACGTAAAGACACAGAAGCCAACGGAATAGCGTGACAGACTCCAGCCTACCTTATGTCACCCAGATTCACCAGTAAGCAACAGCTGTTTACTCTACCTCCATCCTACCCTCCACCCACTCACCTCTCTACCCTCGCACAGTTTCTAAGTAAGATATTCATGGGCGTTGGAAAACAGAAATATTAAATACACAGTTCTGATGACTGAAATCATTGTGTAGTGCACACACCTAAGACTAGAGACTATTCTGTCTCCTCGGTTACACTTTAGTGTATTCCCTCCACTCTGGAAGCCCCGTGTGGAACTCTCTCAGTCAGAGCTCCTGCTGGTGGTGCATCACCCTCCCCTAGGAAACACATTTTCTCCTGCAAAGGAAGAAGACAAAAATGGGAACTGTGGGTCCCCAAATCAAACATGCTTTGCAGTTTAGGCCACACAGAGGCTTACAACCTGCTGTCCCCAAAACGACTGGGCCAGAATCTGACACCCCAGCCACAACCAAACCCAGGCTCCTTTTCTTCAACAGACAGCCTTCAGGTAGAGAGCCCAGCGGGAGGGGGACTGATTGAACAATCCACTGCAAAAAGCCTCACAGCTGATTCATCTTCTCACTTGTTTAGTGGTTACCCAGCACATCAGTAGTTCCACCAACACAATCCAAGAGATAAACAGCAGTATGACCAGTGACATGTCAGAAAGCCACCCACAGGAGACTGTGCCCCTGCCCGCAGAAAAGGAGTCACGGCCACATTAGTAGTGAGACCGCTGGTAATGACATTAACAGTACCCAATAAGAATTAGTGGCAGAGAGGCGGTTCAGAGCCATCTTGTCTGGTTCATCTATTGATTCCAGCTACAATGGCACTATACATACATACATACATACATACATATATACATACATACATACATCATACTATACATACTATCATACATACTATACATACATACTATACATATATACATACATACATACATCATATATACATACACACTGTACATACTATACATACATTCATACATTTGCATGCTGCTAACATTATCCTCAGCTCACCTCTTTTTGTTCTAGGGCTTTCTTTGTTTTTGAGAATTTCATACATGCTTATAAGGAGATATGATCATATCTAGCCCTTATTTCTCCATCCACGCCCTTACACATCTCTTCCAGTCTGCTCCCTCCCAACTTCACGCCCCCCCTTTTAAGTCCATTTAGCACTGCCCATATATGGACAGGTGTGGGGACATCCCTGGAGTATAGGAAGCCTATCGGTGGCCATATCCTCAAAAGAGAATGATTGTTCCTCCCCCAGCAACTGCCACTCAGAAAGGGATGATGGCACCTGGAAACCATTCCTCCATCGCCACCTATGCTGACAGCCAAGCCTGTTGTTCATGTTCAGTTAAGTGATGTTTTCTGTCCTACCTCCTTCACGTGGCGGTGAATTCCTTCCCTCCCCCTTCTCAGCCCCAAGTTGGGTTCCAAAAGAAGGAAACCTAATCAACAATCCTGCCCTGGGAGGGGAGCCACCCTCTGACTCCGGCATCCTTGCGCCAAGGTAAAACTGGGGTTCCTGTGACCTAGAAGAGCCTGCAGGTGGTGCTGAGGGAAAGTGGCCTTATCTTTTTGTGTGCAGGCTCTTCCTTGGCTGTTTGTGTGCAGACAAGGGTCAGCTGACCAGGTAGAACTCCGGTGTTAGCTCTTCCTTCCCTGCTGTGTTTGAGGGGGGCTCTAAGGTAAGTCAGTCCTTTATGGAGAACTTCATTTCGACCTGGAGCCCTGGCAATGTTTTTGCTATGGCTGAGGTCCAGTGTGATCAATGTTTGAATTTAGGTCTCTTTTTCAGGTAGGTTGGAATTCTGGGAGGATAGATATATGACCCACTAGTTTCCCAAACATCCAAAGCCATGGTCTTTATTCTTTTTCTCAGCTCACTGTATCCAGTGATATACCTTTTCTTTACTGTTGGCCCTTTGACAGTATATAGTATAAACCTGTTGGGTAAGAGGCTAGCAGGGAACGTCCAGCAGGATCAGGCTTTCTCACAGCCTAGCGACTTAGGGCTCACGGATACAACAGCTCTCTGCTTATCGCCAGTAGTACGGCACCCCTCCTTCCTATCTCCCTCCCTCCTCTCTCCTCTCACTACCACCATATCTACTAACAATGTCATCTACAGTGTCACCAATACCAGCCCTACTGCTATGTTTTGTTCATGGCTTGTCCTCTGGGATTCAGCATAATGGTGTTGGGAGGTGGTTTCCCTTTAAGAGGTGGAGCCTGGCAGTGCGTGTGGAGGAAGCTATTGTTGGTCCTTCTGCTTGTTGTAGCTTCCTTGATCACCATCCCATCTCTCCTTTGTAAATGATGCCATCCACCATGAGGTGACTCAGCTAAGGGAGCGGTGGGGCTTGCTGGACTTAGACCTGTGCTGTTTGGAGTGTCAGCCTCTAAGACGGGGGGCTAGATGCATTTTTTTCCCACATGCTCACCCTCAGGTGTTCCACCACAATAACAAAACCACCAACAAAACCCCAGGCTAATACAACTACCACACCAGCAAAACACCATCACCGGTTTACTACCATCAAGAGCCACCAAGATGCCCTCCCTACCGCTACCACCACCACAGCCCACTTCAAATACCACGGATGCTCCCATGAACACTGGCAGCCCCGTGAGTGCTTGGAGTCGAACTACAAAGTTCTAGAGGCACATGATCCGTCTTTTTGCCAGTGTTGTGATTACCTTGTTCTCCTCGGGAGTGAAGAGGATTCGGAATATAGATAGCACTCCAGGGGCTACCTTGTGGCCGATGTCTTTGGGGCTGATGATTTTAAAGTAAGGTGAGCTTTCTTCGACAACTTTTACCATCCTTGGGATCTGCAGGAGAAAGAAACGCATGACACTGATGTCACGTATGAGAGAAAGGCAGAGGAGAAGCACACACTTCAGAGTCGAGCACAGTAAGGCCTCTGTTCACTCCTTGCTGGGTCTATGACCTTGACCAGGATTTCAGTTGCTTCGACTGCAGAGGGAAATCATATCTACCCTTATTCTAAGGGCTCAACAGTCAGTCTTTACTGGCTGTTAACTCTGCTTTTACTAACATTATTTATTATTCATGGTTGTTAGTATTCAAAGTCTGTGTTCATTTTATAGATGAAATGACTGTCTTCTAAAACAGACTGCTCAGTCCACGCACACATACACACACACACACATACACACACACTCCACCCCTATCACACCCCCTGCTACACAGCAGAGTTAAGCTGCCTGTCTCAACATTTGGAAAGTGCTTGGGGAAAAGACATCCCATAGTGCCCTCAGGACCATCCCTGGGATATGAAGTGCCACTTCATCCTCACAACGGCTTTTAAGCTTTGACACAATACCCGGGCCAGAGAAGGAAAGTAAATTACCTCAACCAAGCAATGGGTACTGGGAGGCCTGACTCCACCCACCCTCTTCATGGGAACACCATCAAGAAGTAAGAACAGAAAGCAGACGGATAATCCTTCGCTGATCTCAGGGCAGCTTCGAACAGTTTTGTTCTCTTAAGGTGTTAGCCTCTGCTCTTCTGGTCTTGCCCAGAGATATGTAGCTCTGTCTCAGAAAGTATAAGCAAGAAATGCAATTTCAAGGCAATTGGGAGTGGTCAGGGGTAGAAGATCTTGCACACACACACACACACACACACACACACACACACACACACATCATGGGGAATGATTTACTTGACTTTTTCTGGTTTTTGAGATCTTCCTACGTAACTCAGAGTAGACTAAAACACACGGTCCTCCTATCTCAGATTCATGAGTACTGGGGCCCTACCTGCTAAAGAGCATTTGTTAATGACTCAAAATAGTAGAAGAAAGTTAACTACAATTAAGTTAAAAAGGTAAAAGATGACCTGAAGTCACAGGTGAAATATGGAAAGAAAGGAACTCCCATGACCTTGAAAAGATTATAAAGAAACACAGAAAGGGTAGAGAAAGCTCTTAAGAGCAGAGAGTAAGTTATCAAGGAACGTGCATTGGGCCAGCGTGGTGGCACAAGCCATTAACTGCAGCACCCAGGAGGAGGTTGGCAGATGCTCAGGCTAGCCTGTCTATATGAGACCCTGGAGGGGACCAGGGTCATTGTTCCCAAGGCTTGAGAAGAGTCACATGATGTAGACCCTAGGACTTTTCGCATGGGGCTGCCAGTAGGTTCGTTTTCATATGTAGAATTCCCCTTTGCCCTCTTACTACTGTCTTACACTATTTCAGACAGGAAACGTGCAGCATGTAGGCTATCTTTCCTTTATTAAGAACATCGCTCGGGCTGGAGAGAAGATGGCTTGAGCCTATGAGCACACACTCAGCTTCAAGCACCCACATTGAGTGGTTTGCAACTGCCAGTAACTCCAGATCCAGGATCATGCGACCCTTCTGGTCACCCCAGGCACTTGTATGACCATGAAGGAAGGGGAGAAGAGGGCTTATACAAGCTTCTCAGCGTACAGCCTGGTGAGACTAATGTGAGAGCATACCTGCCTAGCCTGAAGAAAGCTATCTGCTTGTAGATAATTGAACTTTTCCCAGTTGAGGACTTGTCATGGGGCCAACATTTTGGTTGCGTCTCATCCAAGAGGAGATGGGTTATCCATAGAATCTGTGCCCTTTGGAAGAGGAAATGTATACATCCCCCCTACCCATGACTTCCAGATAGATAGATAGATAGATAGATAGATAGATAGATAGATAGATAGATA
>NW_021604632.1:5411878-5416619 GCF_004785775.1 Grammomys surdaster
ATAGATAGATAGATAGATAGATAGATAGATAGATAGATAGATAGATAACTTCTTGTTTAGGGTCAGGCAGAATTACCAAAGGACCTTTAGCCTGGTCCCTCTCCATCCTTACTAGCCTAATAAAAACCCAAAACAGTGTAAGACAGTAGTAAGAGGTGAAAGGGGAATTCTGCATAAGAAAATGAACCTGTTGGCAGCTCCATGCGAAAGTCCTAGTGTCTACATCATGTGACTCTTCTTGAGGCCTGGGGACATGACCCTGGTCACCTTCAGTTCTTTTTTAATCTCTCTACCAACCCCCTCTGCAGGTCCTGTCTTGGGCTTCTCTTGCTAATAACACTGCAGCCAGAGATAAACACACAAACCCAGACTGTAAATGTACCATTGTCCACAGAGTGGCTTTGCTGGCATTAAATCACCCTATTGATCTCTGAAAGGCATCACTGAGTCCTTTAATGGGCTACTGTGCTGAATATACCTCCAAGCCTTCCCATTTGCTCTGGGTTCCTGCACAGACTTATTTTCTCATTTTTCTTGTGGCTCAACTCTCTTTCTGTGTCCATATTCCTAGTTTCCTATTTGCTTTCCCCCTGGAGTTTAGGGCTGCAGAGATGCTCTCCCTTTACACACCATCTGGTTATTTCTGCACTCAACTGTGCTTAAAGCTTCCACATAACCCTTCTTCTGTTATTGCCAGGTGTCAAGGAAATCCTCTGGCACTGACTTTTTTCCTTTAAAACAGATCTTAGTTTATCTTTAAAGAAAAAGATGTAAGGCTGAGGAAGAAATCCTCAGTTGCAATTACAAAGGAACATGGCACGATAGTGAGAGAAACCTTCTGTACACAATGTCCAAAGGCTATTTCATATAACAGGGAGAAGACCTCAAAAGAAGAAAGATTGACAAGTCATAGAATAGAAAGCTTTTAGAAATACAATTTGGGGAATATGAGTATATATGCTCACATTTGCTAGTCCTCTGAGCGGATAATATGGGGTCATGGGGTAATGGGGTCTACAATTCAGAGTACGTCTGCTCTAGTAGTACCAGTTCAGCCTCAGTGAGATTCCAGCCTAGCTGGTCAGACACAAGCACTCCCTGTCATTCATCAAATCCACACTTTTTTCACATGAAGTTGGGGTGTGTGGCTGAAGAGATGGCTCAGCAGTTAAGAGCGCTGGCTGCTCTTCTGGAGGACCTGATGTTGATTTTAAACACCCACATGGTGGCTCACAACCACCTGTAACTCTAGTTCCAGGAGATTTGATGCCCTCTTTGGGCCTTTGTTGGCAATAACATGCAGGCAAAACCCCCACATATGTAGAATAAAAATAAATAAACGTTTTTTATTTCTTAAGGGAAGTTAAAGCACCCGTTGTGAGTTTGCCTTCTGTTGGGCACTGCACTGGACGGGACAGGTAGCAACAATCAGACCTAGCTTTGTGTTTGTGAAACTTGAAGTCAAAGAGCATGTTTGCTATCTCCTCTCCCATTCTCCCCCAAAACCTCTTATCCCATACCCCCTCCTCCTAATTTTTGTGAGGGTGTGCTCCAAACATCCTCCCAGTCCCATCTCCCTGCTCTCGAATTACTACACAGTAGGGGATCCAAACTTTCGGGGACCATGGCCCTCTACTTTCACTGAAGTCTAACAAGGTCACCCTCAATTCCCTATACAGGTGCATGAGTCCTTCCCTTTGTGCTCTCTGGCTGGTGGTTTAGACTTTGGAAGCTCTGGTTGAAACTTTTAATACTCCTTCTAGAAAGGATCAAAGTATCCACACTTTGGTCTTCCTTCTTCTATGTGAGTTTTATGTGGTCTATACGTAGTTTCTTAGAAATTGTGAGCTTTTGGGCTAATATCCACTTATCAGTGAGTGCATACCATGTATGTTCTTTTGAGATTGGGTCACCTCACTCAAGATGATATTTTCCAGCTTCATCCATTTGCCTAAGAATTTCATGAACTCATTGTTTTTAATAGCTGAGTAGTACTCCATTGTATAAATGTACCACATTTTCTGCATCCATTCTTCTGTTGAAGGGCATCTGGGTTCTTTCCAACTTCTGGCTATTATAAATAAGGCTGCTATGAACATGGTGGAGCATGTGTCCCTGTTGTATGTTGAAACGTCTTTTGGGTATATGCCCAGGAGTGGTATAGCTAGGTCCTCAGGTAACACTATGTTCAATTTTCTGAGATACCGCCAGACTGCTTTCCATAGTGGTTGTACCAGTTTACAATCCCACCAACAGTGGAGTAGTGTTCCTCTTTCTCCACATCCTCGCCAACATGTGCTGTCACCTGTGTTTTTGATCTTAGCCATTCTGACTGGTGTGAGGTGGAATCTCAGTGTTGTTTTCATTTGCATTTCCCTGATGACTAGGGATGCTGAACACTTCTTTAGGTGCTTCTCAACCATAAGCTAATGTAAACAGGCAGCTTTTGTGGAAATTTACAAGCCTGAGCACCCATAGACCTTGTTAATAGGTAGCCTTGGCAGACAATACCAACTTAGATAAGGACAAGCGGGTCATAGGCAGAGTCATAGTGACTTGTCCCCTGAACCTTCACCCAGCCGATACCCGGTTCCGATGATATCTGTATTCCCCCTGATCACCCACACTCCAGTGTCATTCCCTTCCCCACATCCTGCCTTTCTGTGTTTATAACCCCTGTGTGAATGAATTACGATTTGAAAAAAAATAAATTATAAAAAAAGAGCACGTTTGCATATTATTTTCCTGTGTCCATCAAATTAAAGAGTATATCTAAGACCCTGCAGGATCCAGCTTACTGAACCCTTCCTCCCACGTTCTGGAAAACACACTCACTTTGTCGTTGTTCCTCAAAACCAATGGCACTTCATAGACTTCACAGGGAGAGTAGTTCTGGAATATGATTTCCGATGGGAACGGCTGGAATAAGGCCTGATCCAGGTCCACTTTGGAAAACTGCAGTTGGGAGACAAAATCATTCATACTGTGGGACAATGGCAAAGGTGACTAGGGTTAAGTAATGCAAAGACCTATCAAAATAAAGACCACGGGGGCCACTTAAAGGGGAACCACCATAACAGTCAAAATTAGTGAGATTGTTTTCATTGACTTTATTACAAAAGAAGGGAAAAAATTGGGAGCTGGCTCTGTCAGTATGGAGCTTACAACACAAGCATGAGGTTCTGAGTTCTGATCCCCAGGACCTACTTAAGAAGCCAGGCATGGTAGTGCGTGCCTGTCATGCCAACACTGAGGAGGCAAAAGCAGGTGGATCTCTGGAGCATACTGGCCAGGAGCTACTTCCAGATCCCAGTAGGATAACCTCAAAAAACAAGTTGGATGGTTCCTCAGAAGCAAGGGCTAGGATTGGAGCTTGGTATTATACTCTCCTGTGTGCACACAGGCTCATGCACATACATGTATACACACACACACACACACACACACACACACATATGCATGTGTGTGCTAAAAAGTCCACTTAGTTCTCTGCTAAAACAGAAAATAATCTAATAAGTCAACTAACCCATACTTTGAGATCTAAACATGGTAAACAGGGTCTTCTGAGTCAGCTATCCTATGACAATAACTGAAGAGTTCTATCAACAAATATCTGCTCGGCCACACCACTAACAAGATCACAGGGAATTCCTGGCTCCGGGAGAAAGCAGATAGATGGGTACAGAGAGCACAGTGGGTAGAGACAATTGGATTACACCTGCCTCAATGCATTAGACGGGGTGGAGGCGGGGGGGGGGGCCCGGTCGGGATATGTACCTTGAACCTGCAGGAAGGCTAGAGAGACAGAGACTGGAGTTCCAATGCTTGCTGAGGAAGGCTAGGACTCTAATGGACTTTGCTCTCATTGACCTGTGGCTGGATGTCCCACAAGATAAGGATAGACTAGGGTCCCTCAGTCCCTCAGCACTCATCCTCAGTGAGGTCTGGTGCAAATAACCCGATCCCCTCTGAAAGACGAGAGAACCACCACAGGATTTGGATAATTTGTGCCATCTTCCATTTGTGAAATATTGCAGCACACAGCCAAGAATGCTTTGTAAGGTGCAAAATATTTGCAGATTGTAATTCTATCAACCAGCCATAATTGCAAGGACGCGGGATGGCGTAAATGAAAGCCAGCAGGGACACGAGGCAGAGGATAGAGCGGTGTGACCCACTCTCTGAAACCCAAGGGTCAGGAATGGTAAGGAAGTAAATGCAAATGCTTGTCCCACTACCTTAAATGATAATGGGAACTCGGGGAGGGGGGATTCACCAGAGTGGCCACCGCTGAAGAGTTACTGGCATTGAGATGGGTTAAGAGAACATTCAGACCATGAAGACAGATAGAGACAATAGAAAATGCAGAAGAGGATTAAGATTGGCAGGCAACAGAGATGGGTGCATTTGAACAAGTGGGGAGGGGGCATCGTTGATGAACAAAGGCAGAGAAGGTTCTACAGCTGACAGCGGAGTCAAGGCAAACATGCAGGAGGCCCTGTGAACTCACGGCAGGTTAAAAAGAAATCCATGCCTAGGTAGATAAGTCGTAAAGCCGTTGACAGCAGAGGCATAAATGTGCGAGAGATGCTGACAGAAAAGGCGGAGGATGCTTTTTAGGCAAGAAACAAGAAGTGTGGGCTGATAAATGTAATTAACAAATGGTAAAATATATGAAATGATATCATTTAAAGGCCAGGAAAACAAGCCCCAGCCAGCCAGCCAGCCAGCCAGCCAGCCA
>NW_021604632.1:5426619-5436057 GCF_004785775.1 Grammomys surdaster
CCTGGTAAAGATTTAACTTTTATGGTCATAAGTCCCTAAGCACAGACCGTCTCCAAATCTACGTACTATAACCCATCTCCCTTTGTCTTCACAACTTTGGGGGAGTCAAGCTTAGCTCTTGTGATCACTATGTCTGTCCCAGGTGTGCTTGTCAAAGGGATCTTCTGCCATACGAGATTTGGGGACTCCCATCTTGAGCAAGCCGATTATGTGATCACTCAGTTCTTTGATGGATTTTACCTGCTCGTTCAGTAATGAGTCTCAAAGTCACACACTTGGGCTCATTTATGTGAGTAGCCAGCTTGTGTGCCAGTCAAGAAGTCTGACGTAGTCACTAGACCTTCTTAGAGTGACTTATTAACTAAAACAACAGTGCGGCGTCATCCTCCCTCACCCGAGTTTGTTTATTTGTTTGTTTATTTATTAGTTCTAACACTTTTACACAGCCTATGTGATATGCTTTTTATCAAACAAAATAAAGCAAAATGTAAAAATAATGACTCTGCTCTAAACAAATTATAGTCAAAATATATGAAGAGCTCAAAATGACATCAGCTGCATTTGTCTTCAGTCCTGGCATTGTGGGGATGACAGGCAGCAGTCAGTTTTGATGACAGGTGATAGATGCAAAGTAATTGCCCAACTCGTTAGCGTTTTTTCCATCTCTAAATGAAATCAGGATGGGGTCAAACACGCTCATGGTCGTCTAAGGGAGCAGCTGTGCTGCCCGGATCCATATTTTCACCAATAAAAAAGCTGGTAGTTATTAAAATTCTGAAGCCGCTGTCAGAAAAGATTTTATTCTTTCTGGTCTCTGTCCTTCAAGTTTGCCTTTGAGTGATTTTGTACAATCATTATATATCTCTTACATGACGTTATTTTTCTTTATGTGACTGCTCAGGACAATTTCAACACTACTCAGTTCCATTCTTTTGATATGTTTGCTCTTGGGCCTTTGATGGAATCATTTCTACTCTGTCTCCTTCGGTCCCCCAAACCATCTTTACCTCCAGGTGCCTAGAGCCAGAGGTCTCCTGGATTTTGTAAGTGTCAGAGAGCAGCTCTTCATGTCAGTGAGGTCCATGACAGGTAAGGGAGATGGCAGTGGCTCTGAGAGGAAGCCCAGAGCTCCCTGAGAGGGAGTCAGAGCAAGCGCTGTGTGACTAGGGGGAAGGGTGAGCAGTCAGGGAAGCCCCTCACGGTTTTCAAAAAGCAAGCCAAAGATTTTACATGAAGCGAGCTCTTAAATTGTTGAGGTACAGAAGAACATTTATTTGATCATGGAAAGATCCAGGGAAGCTTGCAGGCAGGACCCCCTCTGTATTAGTCAGGGTTCTCTAAAGGATCAGTACTGAATATACATACATACATACATACATACATACATACACACACACACACACATATATACACATATATACATGCATGCACACATATATATTCATAAACACATATGCATATTCATATATGCATATATATTAATATATACACACATGCACGTGTATACACATATACATACATGCATACACATACATATTCATGCATACATATATTCATGCATATATAGTTATACATACACACAAAGGAGATTTATTAGATGAAATGAAGTTCAAGACTCGAGACCAAGCATACAGACATTTTTAAAGAAAGTAAGCAGAACAGAAGTTAAGAATGGAAGGAGAAACAGAAAGCAAGGGGTAGTCTAAGATCATCAAGTGCTATATTCATCATAGGTAGGCATCAAACTGGGAGTCGTATGAAGGATTCTTATAGGAAGCCTATAAGACATCAGTCAGTAATATCTGTTTCCTGGCGTTTCTGTGTTTGTGTTACTTCTCTCTTTGAACACAAGCTATGCTTAGGCACTTCTGAAAACATAATACAGTCTAAGTGGTGGGATGCTATTCTGAGGTTAGGTTATAAAACACTGTAGATCTATCTTGGTACTCTCTGGCTTTCTCTCTCTCTCTCTCTCTCTCTCTCTCTCTCTCTCTCTCTCTCTCTTTCTCTCTCTCTCTCTCTTTCTCTGTCTCTCTCTCCCCCTCCCTTCCTCACTCCCTCACTTCTTCTCTCTCTTTCTATCTCTGACTCTCTGTGTGTCTCTGTCTCTCTGTCTCTCTGTCTCTGTGTCTTTCTATCTTTCGCTCTGTCTCCCACGCCCTCCCAGTCACCAGCTGCCATATTGTTGAGTAGTCCAGAAACGTTCATACAGTGAACACTGTACACCTGCAGCAACGTGTGACTGTGCTTTAAAATGGGTCTTCTGAGGCCTACTGGCAGATGCTGAATAAGTTGAAAATGGTTTCTAGACAGAGTTGAGACCAGATAGCTACATGCCCGGAGCTGTATGAGAGGGGCCCAGAGAGAAAGCATCCGGGCGTGTCCCACTCGAATTCTTAAGATGGGAACTGAGGAAAATAAATAACCTCTGTGGCAAACTACTACCAGGGCACTTTGTTATGTAGCCATAGCTAAATAATAGAGACATTATAAAGGATTTAATGTAAAGGGAACCACTGGAGCATAAAGGCTTATGGTCTGCTCTGCTCTCCCAGGAAGCTCCGCCGTGCAGCTAACAAACGTTTCATAGTTTCTTATTGGTCTGTGAGTGTCTTTCACTAGCCTGAACATCCTTCAGGCTTTGTTCAGTGAGGGGCATTCTGGTTTTGAGAGGTAACACTACCAGAAGCAACAAAAAAGCAGGGATACCATAGTGAGAGCTAACACTGTATACACTCTTTGTTTATTAGAAGTCGCCATTACATCTCTCCCTTAAGAGTGGAATGCATTTAAAGGGTTGAATCAAACACAAAGGAAACTCATATAGTGTTAAAAGCCATGCTTCATACTTAAATATGTAACCAAGATGGTAATAGTTATTTATGAAATAGTGCAAAAACGTTCTATCAATAAAAGCAGAAATCACAAGAGATGTCCAGAGACTTATAAGCACAAATGATAGGTTTTTAGTACTTCACTTGCAGGAAAAGGTGTATTAGCTGGACAAACTATAAGTGGTATTTATCAGATTTGAACAATATAATTTGTTAGTTTTGGGGATGCATACCAAATGATACATCTCAATGATATAAAATGTCCTCTTTCAAGGGCAAAAGGAAACAGTCGCAAAAAATTTGGTCCTATGTTGGGAATAAAAACGGCAGTAGGTTCCACAGTCTACAGATGTTATAAATAAATGCTCCAGTTATAAAGTGGCAAAACTAGAAATTAAAACCAAGTCTCAGAAAAATTGAAAACTTTCTGTTATGAGTCGGGTGTGTTAGTTCCCACCTTCAGTCCCAGTTCGCAGGGAGCTGAGGTAAGGAGAGTACTGTGGGTGTTACACAGAGAACTCCAGGCCAGACTGGGTCACAACGAAACAAAGACCAAATAAAACCCTCTGGTTAGTGAACAGCAAGAATTAAGACTATGGAAGAAACTAACCTATCATTTCTGCTTACACAATTGTAGTAATGAAGTTAAAATGATGTTAGGAAATACACCACAAAATTAAATGTTATGGCTCCAAAAATCTAAATTTATGTATTATATATTTGTATTGTGGACTTCTGAGCCGTGAAAAGGTTTTACATATCAGTGAGAAACAAGAGAGAGGAAAATCAATTCCTAAAAACTGAAAACAAACCAAAAGCAAATGAACCTTTCTGCATATCAAGCTACTGTTACAAACTCAAGCGAAAACAACTCTGGCTGACCTAAGAACTATCTCTGGATTGTTCTATTTTCCTTGGGATTTGCCAGGAAAACATAGAAGGCAACACAGAAATCTTACTATCCACCCGATGGCGTGTTTATTGTCATTAGAAATATTTTAAAAATAAGCATTTTATGTCTGTCAGCATTGTTTGGAACCAAGTTATCTCAGCATAAAAACAACAAATTGTAACAAAGTTCTTATATTAGAAAGCTCTATATCTCATCATATAAAAATATTTTGAGTGCTGAGGACTAAGTTCAGAGCATGTGCATGCTAAGCATATATTATAGCCCCACATTAATGACGAGTCCTGGAGAGCCCATTGGCTTACTTTCAAATTGAAAGCCCATGGTAGTTTTCCCTCCTTAATAAGCTGCCTACTGGAGCAATAGAACATCAGCAGAAATGACAGTCCACAGACTGAGATTGTGAAATGCTATTAAATGCCTCCAAAAGGACCCATTGCTTCAAGGAGAAACGGTTCATTTGAGGTTGGGACCGCACACTGTGAGATGAACCTAGAACATCCTATCCTACGGTATCCATTCAGGGAAACTGCTGCCAGGATGGTGTCAAAGAGTTGGAGCAATCTTAATCAGCGGAAGACTCAAACGCAGGCAGATAAGCAGCTTCCTGTACTCCACAGCACCACTGATAAGCTCCTGCTAACAGAAGCCCAGACCTAGTTCTAACTAAGCTTGAGACTCTCCAGCCAGGCAGCCGGAGCGGGTGGGGGTGGGGAATGGACAAGACCTCCTATAAGAATACAATTAGGCCAAATTCAGAATATAGGAAAAGTTAAGGGAAAACAAGAACAGCTTAGGCAAGTAGTAAACTGTTTTAGGAGAGAAAGAGAAGGGGCGGGGGAGCTTGAAGTAGACAGCTTTTAGCCAACTAAGTGCAAGGATGGACTTTGGGCGCTTAGGAGCCCCCAAATAAATAATAAAGGGTAAGAACCATAGCTGTTTGATGAACTAAGTATTGTTGTTTTTTTTTTTTTAACTATTTATGATCCCATCAAACTGCATCTGCTCTCAAAGCTTAGTGGTCCTGCTGGCATTAGTACTTACTATTTATGTCAACAAACTTAAAATATGCTTTAAAACTTGTTAGATAAATTATAAGGTGGTCATCTTGATTGTAAGGAAGATGTTATCTATTAGCGATAGTTAGGAAAAGTTTGTAGTAAACAGGAATCGTGTCTGGGTTTGACCTTAAAACATTCCAGAAAAAAAAAAGTGTGTCTATATGTGCCTCTGTGTGTATGTGTATGTGTGTGTGTGGGTGAGGGGGGGAGGGAGGGAGGGAGAGAGAGAGAGAGGAAATAAAAATGGGGAATGTTGTGAATACTGAAGTTGGCTCATAAAATACTTTCTGATATGTGCATGTTTTCAATTTTTTATAATTAAAAATAGCAATAAGGATGATGTCTTGGTCACGGTTCTATTGCTGGAAGAGATACCATGACCAAGGCAGCTCTTATAAAAGAAAGCATTTAAACGGGGGCTGGTTCACTGTTCCACAGGTTTAGTTCATTGTCATCATGGAGGGAGCATGGCCACATACAGGCAGGTGCTGAGGCCTTAGCTGGGAGCTACATCATGATCTGTAGACAGAGGAGGGGAGTGGGGAGGGAGACAAAGAGGGAGGGGGTGGGGAGGGAGAGAGAGGGAGGGAGAGACTGACTGACTTTAAAGCCCACCCCAGTGACACACTTCCTTCAACAACACCTCCTAATCCTTCTAATCCTTTCAAAAAGTGTCACTCCCTAGTGACTAAGCATTCAAATACATGGACCCATGGGAGCCAGAATTATTCAAATCACCACACATGGGGAGATGGCTCAGTCGCTGAAGTGTGTACTACAAGCATGGGGCCTGAGTTTAATTAATCTCCAGAAACCACATAAAAACAGATAAACAAATAAATAAATAACAGGCTCACAGCTGTAACCCCAGCGCTGTGCAGGCAGAGACAGGTGGATCAACTGAAAACAAGGTACGCAATCCTAATGCAGAACGGCATGGCGCAGAGAAGACAGCCCCATTCTAAAGAAGCATTAGGGCTATAGCAAGGGAAAGCTGGACCCAAAGAAAAACCAATTGCCACAGAGCAAACTGCAAACCCTGCTCTGCGTCTGGTATCTGAGGCGGTGGCATCGATTGGGTTCCATTGTTATTTCCCCCTCTCTGGTTCAGCCTTTCTCCTGAATCTGCCCTTCTAGGTGCTCTCCTCAGCTGCCGAGCGCCAGTGGCTCTCGGGGACCTTGGCGCAAGCCTGCAGGACATCCTAACTCTCCCATGCTGCACGCCTAGGAAAGCGTGTGCATGGCACGGGCAGTTGCTGCCGCCGGATCAAGGTGTAGTCATGCCCTGTTCTAGCACATAAGTGGCTTCTAGAGTTTGCTTTCCTGGCTGAGCCTGGGGAAATGGCGCTGTCGGTGGTTGCTGGTTGCGGTGGTTGCTGGTTGCGGTGGTTGCGTTTGTGCAGGGAAACCCTTCCGCATCATTTCCAATTCAGACCATCCCTTCAAATGAATTCTCTTTTTTTACAAGTTGGGAGCTTTCACAGATGTGGCTTTAACGTCAAGGCAGCTTTCCTATCGTCTCAGCCATCAGAGTTCTCTTTAACGCCGCTGATCCCTTTACAGATTATAGCAACTTTCCCATACCTACCTCATTTACAACTTTAAACTCACACGATAAGCAGCACATTTTTTTATACCTTTCTGCTGAGTCACTGTAGGTCTGACTATGAACAATGAGGAGTAACCACATCACGGTCTGGATGTTCTACTGTCCGGAAATCTCCACTAAACAACACAATCTATTCCTTTTGAATTCAGCCTCACAAACGATCTCATGATGTGGGCAGAATAAAGCCAAATATTTTATGCCAGGATGTTACATAAATCTCTCTAGCACCGTCTCTAATAAATCTCTGTGTCCCTCTGAAACACCCTGAGCCAGGAGCACGGTCCACGTTTCTCTCAGAATTCTGGTCTTCTCAACTCCTCCCCAGTGCCCTATTAATCTCCACTCTGGCATCCCAGGGCTTCTCTAGACTACAGCTCCAGACTCTCCACGTGACCCGAGAACTACGTGGCCAGGTTTATCTCAGCAACAGCCCTACTACTTGGTACTTTTTATATGAGTTTCTTTTGTCATTTTTTCGTGCTGTTGCTGTTACCAAGAACTGATAAGAAACATCTTATGGGAAGGCAGCCTTATTTTGTTTGGTTCATAGTCTAAAGGGATACAGTCCATCATGATTGGGAAGGCATGGAGGTGGGGGCAGCCTGCAGCTCTGCGTGGGGGAGCGTGAGATAGATGCTTAGATGGTGTTGGCAGCCGGGAAAGCAGAGAGGGACTTTGGGTATCTACTTGCTTTTGCTCCTTCATTCCCTTTCTGAAAAACTCAGTCCAGGGTCACATCCCATGGAGTTGTACAACCCATGCCAAAAGTAGCTCTTCCCTCTTCAGTGAATTCTCCCTCAAAACATATTCGCAGATGTGCCCAGAGTGCGCCTCCTAGGTGAATCTGAATCTGGTGATTAACCAGCAAAATACTTTTATATCGGATCAATTGTTTCCTTTCATAGCCATATTCCCATCTACTTAGCAAACTTCAAGCCATCCTATAAAAGCCACCTCCAAAGATCCCGGGAAGAAAGCCCTTCCTTGGTAGATTTAAGGAGTGCAAATTCATCTGTCCTGCATATGCTTCCATTATTGCAGGCACTAAATGAAATGATTAACTGCACTGTATTGAATGTATTTGCTTATGGACGTGCCTATGGCTCTGGAATATATGCTCCTTGACTATGGGGACCACATAACGCTGACCACTAGATAACGGTCCCACTGGATGGGTATTAAACTGTACCGTCTCAAAGAATGTTCATGAGGCTCAGACATCTCTCAGAGTAAACATTGCAGCCTTTTGCTTCGTCTTTCTTAACTTAAATGTCAACTTTCGACTTCTAGCACTTCTGCCTAACAGAGTTCAGGTTGAGTAAGTGCTCACTGTCTGTGACTTAATAGCTTCTTTTCAGAGACTAATGAAGAGATGGGGAAACGTATTCCCAAGTAACCCTTAGGGACCAGGACTTGGGATTTTCCACTGGAGCTCTGCCTTTGTATACTTGTGCCATTGGATTCTGTTTTTTTGTGGTGGTTGAGAATAGATGCTCTTAAGCACAAAATCCATTTCCTATAGGGCGTTATATTCTCTTCACTCCTAGGAACTCGCGGAGGAGTCCAGTCTACAAGAGTTCGCTATTGGAGTGGATGGCCGCCAGGGAAAGCAGAACTTCATGATGGGTATTATCAGATTGGTGAATGTCTCCAGATGCTACACGGTTGTGTGCTTGTCACATTAATAACCATCATGATCTCCGTGATCACGCCTCCATCCGTCATCTCTGTGACTACTCTTTCGTCCTAACTGCCTCAGAATGCATTGCCTTCTGCCTTTTCTTTATCGTCCTTCATTTCCAAACCCCATATCTTCTCAGAAAAAGAGAAACAGAAAATGGTACATTTGCTCCCAAATTAAATCTCAGAAATGTTAAAATATCCCTTCTAGCCGGTGAGAAACATATGAAGTGTAAACAAATATGAAACATCTTTGGTGTCAAGCACTGCATTTCAGATTTATATTATATTTCACTAGCCCACACCCTTTTAGCACATTTTAACAAACAGAAGCTTTGATTGGCAAAAATGCTTCTCCCCGGTTAGAAGAAGTTATTTTTTTCTTTTCAGAAAAAAAAAAAAACCTGTTACCAATGATAAACCAAATTCCTGATGAAATCTCATTTCTACTGGGCCCAAAGGTTCCAGAGTCCTTAAACCTGGCAGATAATCTCCTTGAACCCTGGAAAGGACAATGAGGACGGAGTCTACTTTGATAGCTACCAGCTGCCACATATCAGACTACTCCCATGGGACAAAGTAACACTGCTAATGTGACTCTTAACTAGGTTTATCACTGATGCCCAAGTCTCAGTGATCTGAAAAGTTTTGTAGAAGTTTGGCTGGGTGATTTTGACATGGGTTCTCTTGTGATGCTGTGGACGGCTCTAAGGCTGCATGATCTGAAGGCTTCACTGTGTTTGGAAAATCCAAGATGGCTCACTCATGAGGCTAGAAAGTCAGGCCTGGATATCAGTGCAAGGCCACAACCATATCTCTCATGGACCTCCCAATGGGACTGCTCGAGTGTCCCCCAAAGCATACAGACTGGCTAGAACCTAAGGAAGCAATATAAGAAGTCACAGACAAGCATAAATATGTCGTTTTCAATCCAAACATTACACAGTCATTTACCCATCAACTGGCAACACAGATGATACCATTTCACTGTGGGAAAGATCACATCTGTACATAAATATCAGGATCCAGGGTAAAGAGCACCATCTTGGAAACAACCTATCCGCATCAGGTAATTATTTAAAAAGATTAAATGTGATAGCATCTGTAAAGTACTCTTTTCTCAGAATCTGGCATATAATTGTTCTTTACCTTTCATTGTTATGCAACTTGGTTAAAACCAAAACAGCAAGAAGAAAATCTAAAGGGAAGAAAACTCTGTTCAGCTGGTCTTGCTTGCTGGGCATAAATGTGACACGTGCTCACACACCTTCAGCCTCTGCTTCTACAGGGGTGGGGGCAGGAGCTATTCCACGGAGGGATGTGATGCTGAATACCGTTGTGGGA
>NW_021604632.1:5436157-5471302 GCF_004785775.1 Grammomys surdaster
CATGCCTCCCCCAGGTCCTCCCCCAATCCTCCCCTTTTCTCCCTCCCTATATAACTCGGGACTGCCCTGAGTTCTGGGGGGTACGCCTAGATCCATCCACCATCTGCCATGACAGTAAACCTTTCTGGAACCAAGGACTTCCTCGTGTTATTGGGGCCTGCCGCCGCCAAGGCCTCCAGGCCGCTGGAACCATAAGATTCCTCCTGAATGTGGGACCCGCCGCAGCGTGGAAGCCTCTCTGGGGCCCCACTGCTGTAGCGGCCTCTAAATTTTCCCCACATACCGTTAGCAGGAAAGTGTCACGCCTACAATACTGAAGTCAATACAACATGGCTTTTGTTGAGAGTTGGGTGTTCTCTGGCCACTCACTGAGTAAAAAGATTAATTTTCAGTTTACAATCCTGCTTCATCTCCTGCTTGTCTACCTCCTCTAAAGCTGCTTTGCTTCGTGGTTTTCTATCAGCTTGATCTCTTTAAAATTGGATTGCTTCACATGTTACCAGTTTCATGTTGGCCTCTGCTCTCTTCCCCTTGAAATATTTCTTGAAAACAACGTGTCTCTGCAGGATGTATGACTTCTTGCATCTCGGGTGAATCAAAGGGAGAACTTTCAGAAGGAATCCTCTCATTTGACCCATGTGGGAGAAAAGTAAGATTCGGATATACAAGAAAAAGCAACTTTTCTAAGGTCAAATTACAGAGAAAGAAGTGCTTTTTTTTTCAATAGGACAATATCAAGTGTTGAAAATTTGTTCAAACAAGCTTCCAGACCTGACCCCGTAGGAAAGTCAAACAGCAAACTAGAAGTCACAGGGGAAGAAAGTAACTACAGGAAAGACAGAAAAGAAACTGCCAAATGTGCTTCCTGTGCTATGAGCATCATTTAAAAATTCTGTGTTTTCTTAAATTAACTGTACAAGGTAGTCTGTTTCATTCTGGTGGTTTCATTTTATGTATGTGATGTAGTGGCTAATACCACAACTATAAGAAATACAGTTCTAGGGCTGGGCAGATGGCTCAGCCCATAAAGTACCTTTAGCACAATCATGAGGATCTGAGTTTGGGTCCTAGCAGCGGTGTAAAAGCCAGGCACAGTGGTGGGTACCTGGGAAGGGAGCAGCACCTAATGCACCGAGGGCTTACGTTGAATAAAAATCTTGGGGAGAAAAACTCTACCTGTCCCCTCAGACTGACTCTCTGACCTGGCATGGCGATCCTCTCCTGCCATTGGCACTTTTGGTTTTCACACTTTCAAATGTACACTGGAATTGATCCCACTGGATGCCCAGTATTCAGCTTCCAAGTCACACCTTCTTAGACTTTCGGTTTGTAGGGGGCAAATTTTGGGACACCTATGCTTCTACAGTTCCCGATGCCTGCTCTATAGGAGGGAATGCTTGCCTGTGCTATAAATATGGCTCAAACCCAGTGCTGCAGAAGCCATAGGGCCTAGAGAAGGATGTATTAATGCTGCTCTTCAAAATGGCCATATTGTCAAACTGCCTTCTAAATATTTATGTTTATATCCATAAGAGGCATTTCTTATTACAGTGTTAATGATTAATGCAGAGATGTGTTTCAGTTCAAAAGGCCAAAACTAATTGATGATGAGTGTTCAGCCATTAATGGAACATCTATATCAACCCCCGTCTTCACCCCAAGGCTCGAGGAAACTTTGTTGAGGAGGGAGTGGGAAGAATGTAAGAGAAGGAGGGTGAGGAAGAGCTCTTTGCAATGCCGCCTGGACATAACATGACTACTGCACACAAGAACTCAGAGAAGCTCTAGTTCCCTGAAAAACGTATCACCAGTTAACAACTCCAGCCTGGATGGAAGAGGGCATTCCACAGCCTCACCCCTTAGTGAGGAGCTATGGGCAACTGTTTGCAGCTCAGGAGGGAAGGGCCACTTTTCATGTGGAGTATGTAGGTTCTCCACACTTCAGTGGATGAACTCATACACATATGGGCATTCACTGATTGGACTCAAGGGGTATATGTCAACAAGGACGTGCAGTTTGGAGGAAAATTTGGGGTTTGAGGGAGAAGTGAAGGGTAGATATTGTCACTAGACTTTGTTTACATATACAGTGTGTACAAAGAATAGGAATTAAAACCGTATGAAATTTTAAAGGCGTAAACAAAAATGTAAGAAAAGTACCTCACAAATGCATGACCCAATAATGGTTATGTTACAGGGCTTGGGACTGAATAATAGTCACACAGAGGAAGAAACAAAACACTGCAATGCCTCATCTTGATGCTAAGCTCTTTCTACCAACCACAAGAAACCTAACTCTTGCAGTGCCTGTTCTTTCATGATTTAAACATACATCCCTGAGCATCGTAGGTAAACCTGGTGCTTAATATTTGAAAGGATGGAATTACCCAGTGTGCATACTTCTGTGTCTGTGTCTAGCTTCTATACCTAATTCGTGTGTGTGTGTGTGTGTGTGTGTGTGTATTCACTGTAAGTTATATGTAATTGTCCACTGTAATTTGCCCATGCATTCTACCACTGGTTGGCATTTGGGTGGTTTCCAACACAACAGGTTACAATGCCATACACATTTTTGTAAACATCTCCCCACAAGCAAAGACAAGCAGAGGAAAGGAGCTGTCAGGTCAGCGCATGCATGCAAGCCAGTGTTCTGCATATGGGCACACACACCATTCATCTATTCTTTGTCTTGTGTATATTAGAGGCAATTTACATCATTTTTATTGAAAATCAAATCTGCCACAAATAAGACATGTTGAAACTACCATTCCCTGACACTCAAAATTCTCTGGATCCAAATATTAAATCAATGCTAGCTTATTCATATCTTACTATCAACAGGAGATACAAAGACTATCATCTGCTAGGTTAGCAATAACCATTTCTTACTTTTTTACATTTATTTATTTATTTATTTATTTATTTATTTATTTATTGTCTGTGCACATATGTTGCATATGTGTATATCACATGTGGCATTCAGAGAACAACTTGCAGGAACCAGTTCTCTTCTTCCATCATGTCAGGATTAAATTTGAGTTGTCAGAATTGGCAACGAGTGTTTTTCCCCTCCGAGCCATCTTGCTGGCCCTGACCTAATATTTCTTAATGGCTTTGAGGAAAAAAATCTAAGTAAAGGTATCTTAATTTCTCTTTCCCAATACTTGCATTGGTCCTTCATTAAACTATTCTCTTTTTTTTCCAAAGGGGAGGGGGTTTATTCAGGAGATATGGAAGAGGAGAGAGAGCAGAGAGGTAGAGAAGTGGAGGCCGGCCATGACCACGTGAAGAGAGGAGGAAGGGAAGGGAGGAAGGGCGAGGAGAAGCTAGAGGCAAGAGAGTAAGAGAGTAAAAGAGAGGAGGAGGCAAGCAGCCTCTTTTATAGTGGGCATGCCTACCTGGCTGTTGCCAGGCAACTGTGGGGAGGAGCATACCTGGGTGTTGCCAGATAACTGTGGAGGTAGCGTTTAGACAGAATACTAACATTCCCCCATTTTGGTTTAATTAAAAGAGAAAAATTAGAAAGAGGTGACAGCAAAGCAGGAATAGGGTTGTCGTGATATCTGGCTACTTCCTGCTGGCATTGGGGGCAATGTGTCTTTAGGGGGAACCTAGAAGAATGGGTGTGGAGGATGTTTGTCCGGTCTTAGGAGACTTGGCTGTTTCCTGCTGTCCAGGGTCTATGGAGCGAGCCATCTGAGAATAGGTCAGAAGGAACAGGTCCAGTAGAAGCAGCTGTGTGTGTGGCAGGAGATGGAGCATCTGGAGGTTGCTTCTCTGGAGCTTAAACTATTCTCTTTTGCATCTAGTTGCTGTATTCCTTCTTATAGCTGACAGAACTTTCTAACCTGAGGGGAAATACCTTTTCAGATGCTGAAATGAATTTACAATAATTTTCTTTACTCTGTTTTGCTTAGGTTCAAAATTGCATTCTGAGTTGAAACAACTGTTTAGCAGCTTTTAAAGATTTTGTTGGGAGGCTGTATATGCACTTACTTGTGTGTGTGTGCGCGTGCGTGCGTGCGTGTGTGTGTGTGTGTGTGTGTGTACGCATGTTTGTGCATGGAGAGGCTAAAGGACATTGGGTGTCTTTCTCCTCAGATCTCCACAGAACTTTCTGACACAAGGTCTTTTTCTGAGCTAGTATGCCAGCCATTATACCCAAAGTAGTGAACTGCTAGTTCAGAGGAAGACCCGGAACTGCTACTCCAAGCAGGTTGAAAATGACGATCAGTTAGGAGAGAATAAGCTTATACCTTATTGGAACTAGATGCAATTCCAAGATCAATCAACCTGTGTTAAGGGTGCCAGGTACATCTTTAAATGACTAGAAACCTGGAACTTGGGAGAAACTAAGTATCTGCACTACATGACCCGGAACTGTTAATCCTACACATGAGTTCTTCTGTTTTTATGAAGCCTACATCTAAATGGAACCAGCATACAGAAGGTGCTTGCAGACGGTCACAGGGGTCCAAAGATGTCTGGTCTTTGGATGGGTGAGTTCAAGCTCACAAACTGTGTGAGCCTAGAGAGAAATGGTTCATTTCCAGATTCTAAAGATCAGAGAGCTCATACATTTTACATATGTTTTTCTCAAAGAACTCACAACTCAGCTTGAGAACATTATTAAAAAGTGATCTTGTCATAGCCCACCCCCCCAATGCCTGACAATCAGAATTCTTTCCACAGAATGTATTTCAGAAGACTGTGTGCACAGAAGAGTAACTCTTTGACCCTGCCTGTAGCTCCCACTGACATCATCAGAGAAAGAGACCAGTGCTTTCATCAGCCCTCCCCAGCCACTGGGTCTGTCAGTCACAATTCCCAGAAGGAAGTGAACAGCAAGCTCATTTGACCCTTCTCTATTGAGTGCCTTCCGCTCATCTCTGGTGGGTACATCCCCGCTAGCAGCTATTTGGTAAATGTAGCGTTTCTACCTTTTATTAAAATGTCAAATACGATTCTTTTAATTCATATTGGATGGCTGTCACAGCAGAGCTCAGTAATGAAAACCAGTGATGGAGATTGGTTACGCGCTGTAACACTGTATTCAAGTTGTCTGGCAGGCGAGGAAGCCATTTTTCTTCTGTTATCAGGCTAGTGAATACTGACTAAGAAATTCTTATTGTGGCTCCTTCATGAGGTTTGGCTAGATTGATCCCATTTGGAAAGCATGAAAAATATTTGTATCCATTCTATGTCCCTAGCAAGAACAACAATAAGATACATTGAATTTAAAGGAAACTTCAATTCCCAGTAATAGTATATATAACCCATTAGCTGGCCTAACCATCCATATGAACACAATCAAATGCTCCTGGTAAAAAGTCCCATCACCCAAAAGCATTAAAGAGCTGTCAAGAGAGGAAAGCAACTGCCAGACCAAACTCCAAGGAAACCAAGCTCTAGAGAAGGAGACAAAAGTACTGGAACATTACACCAATTTGTGCTCTTGGGGCACTTGATAATCCAGACACACACACACACTACAAAGATAATAAAACTAAATCTTGGGAGAGAAAAAAAAAACAGATTTTTTCCAAAGGGGCAGTTTTAAAAAGGGAAAGACAAAAAGGCCTGTCATTCTTGTAATTTTAAAAGCAGCAAAATGTCTTTTAAAAGCACGGCAAATTCAAGACAGTTTGAGGCAGCGAGTCTAGGAAGTCTCACCCTAGCAGCCTCTCACTGAAGGAAAGTCTAACAGAAGGAAAATGACCTCAATTGAAAAACCCATGATGGAGGAAGAAATAGAGGGAGGCGTTGGCGTGTGTGGGGTTTTGAATGAGTATGTATTCCATCATGGGGGAAGATCATTGGCTCTCTGACCCTCGTAGCCCTGACACCAGCACAGCTGGGAAGGGTGACAGGTGACGGACTGTGGCAGATAGACATGTTGGTGCACAGAGCTTCCACTCCTTCAGCCTCTAGGCTGGCAATCTCTGGGTACCTCTTACAGGCCTTTCAGATGATCTCTGTGAGATCATTCTCCTGCCTCCTAGCCCTGTGGTGGCCCCTTGACAACACATTGCGGAACTGGTTTTATTTCCTTCCCTAACTCACATCTCAGCCTGGTTCCTATCCCTTAAGATTGATAACCAAAAATAAAATACCAACCATAAGGTTCTGAACTCAGGCCCTGTCTCTGGGGGAAGCCAAGAGAACAGTGTAGGGAGGCCTGCCCTAACAGACATGAACACGTATTGTAAAGCCATGTCTGGATCAAGAAATCGATAAGCTAAGTCTAATACATTTACTCATGACTGAAAGTCAGAAAGCCATCAGGAGTTAAGGAGAATGGGGGTGAGGGGCGGGGATAGAATATCACTGCCTACCTTAGTTAGGATTTCTAGTGTTGTGATGAAACACCATGTCTAAAACCTACTTAGAGGGGGGAGGGGATTTATTTCATTTTACAGTTTCAAATCACAGTCCATCACTAAAGGAAGTCTGGGCCAGGAACTCAGGGCAGGCCAGGAACCTGGGGACAGAAAATGATGCAGGGACCATGGAGGGGTCCTGCCTACTCAAACGTTCCCCATGGCTCGCTCAGTGGACTTTTCTCATAAAACCCAGGACCACCTGCCCAGTGGTGGCACCACCTACCCTTTTCTGCTCCTCCCCCATTGATCACTAATTGTTTTCCCCATAGGCTCTCCTCCGGGCTAATCTTATGGAGGCATTTTTCTCAACCGTATCTCCTTCCTCTCAGATAACTAACTCTAGCTTGTGTCAAGTTCACAAAAAGCCAACCAGGACGCTGCTTAAGTAAGTCCCAAACAGAGATAACAGTCGTGGACATATTAACACAGAAGGGGTGCTCTCGGGGGTCCCCCACCCCCACACAAAGACCTAGAGACAAATAACTAGTGGGAGAGGGGGAACCAAGATTCCCAAGGATGAGCCACCTAACTTGTTATCCAATGCCAGTGGTCAGCCCTGGAGACGTATAGATACAAATGACAGCCAGGGGACGGCAGCTTGGATTGATGTGTACTGCACATCTATGGAGTGATAACTCTTAAAGAAAGGGAGGGTGGGAGAGAGGGCATGAGAGCGATTAGAGGCAGAACGGGAGAGAGAGGAAATGGTATAATTGCATTTTAACTTTAATCAATTGCAGGAGCTGCAGAGAGGCCGCTTAGTAATTAAAATCAGATACTAGTCTTGCAGAGGATGAAAGTTCAGCTCTCAGCACCCACACTGAGGGCCTCAAAACCACCTGTAGCTGCGGCTTCGGGGAATCCAATCTTCTCTCCTGCTCTCCATTGGCATCTTCAAACATATATAAACAAAAATAAAATTATAAAGCTGCAACAACAACAACAACAACAAAAAACACTCAAAGTGGCATTGAAGTCAACTTGACTTCAACCTTGTTCTCTTGGCCAAAACTGGGTCTCTCAAGTATACACCAATGCAGAGTCACAAGGAAACGAATCTCATAAGTGTGTGCAAGAAAGACAAAGGCAAACAGGGAGCCAGGAACTCCTTATTTTCATCCTGTTGACATATATTTCATCGAAGCAACATAGAAAATGAGAAAAAAAAAAGTCATTCTATATAGAAAAATTCTAGGTGAAATGCCTAAAAAACTGGCAGTTCTTAAAGGCATCCCAACGCACTCCCACCAAACTGATGGGAGCCCTTAGGCCAAAGCAATTGGATGAAATCATAAAGGAAACCTGTCACAACCAGGCTGGCAACACTTGAACCCCATAATCAGTCTTAAGATCACTAACATTTTGTGAGCAGATAGGAGCTAAATGTGTCAGATTATTCTTCTGAAAAAAAAAATGCACTTGAAACGTGGTAGAGCCCTTAGATCGAACTCCAGTTGACAGAAAGCACAGGGAAGTGTTATGTTGTAGTCACATCAAAGGCAGAAGCCGGAGGCAGAGGCAGGTGGATTTCTGAGTTCGAGGCCAGCCTGGTCTACAGAGTGAGTTCCAGGACAGCCCGGGCTATAAAGAGAAACCCTGTCTCGAAAACCCTCCCCCCCAAAAAAATTAAGGCAGAAGCCAATGGAGATCTGCTTACAGAGACTCAATGGGAAAACGGCTGGACTCCTTATATGACTTAAAAGGAAACTGAATGAGAAACTTGAATGGAAAGCCAGCGAGCTCTGAGAGCCCATGTTACACATGGGTCATATTTGTACAGAGCCTTGCAGAGGACCAGCTGCTCAAGTGAAAGTCAAAGCTCGATACACAATGGCTGACGTGTGATGGGGCCAAGACATTGTTGTGTCTTTCACGGGTGTGGGTGTGTGCACGAGGATGTGCGTGTGTGTGGAGGCCAGAAGCTAATGCTGTCTGTGTTTCACACAGTTGCTCTCCATTTGGTTTTTTGAGACAGGGTTTCAAAAAACTCTTACACGGTACATGTAACTCCTGGTAGAACAAAACTTTAAAGGGGAAAGGCCACATGGAGACTGTTGAGAAGGTGACCTGGAAGGAGTTCTCCATTAAGAATGAGAAGCCCTGAACATGAAACACGAGAAGCACTACCACAAAGGAACGTCTACATAGCTCTATGGCTTTCAACTTGGAATTACTGTTTAAACCACATCTTATCAAAAGACTTTGCATAGAAGATGGGAAGTCGGGCTTCCTCAAACGGGAAGTGTTTGCAACACATAACAACACAACCTCCCTCGGGTCCGGAAGGCTGAAAGAGCTCCCATAGAAGAGCATTTTAAAAATGAGTCCAATAGGGGAAAGGCAAGCAAAAGACCAATCTGAATGACCAATAAATAGATGAAACGTGATCGACTTTATCAGCCGTCAGGAAAACACGGCTAAAATTATAATATGCCACTACATAGCGGTCAGTAAAATTTGAGTCTGATGATTTCACAAAGCAATCAGAAAAGGTGAGTAAGAACTGGGAGGCAGTATGCAACCACGGGATGGCCAAAACTTGAGTTTGGTAATTGTGAGTATCGACCCCTCTGTGTTGTAGTAAAAAGTACTAAATACTTGCTGGTGGGACTGCACCTGAACGAGACCGTATCTAAAACTAGCTTTTCATTATCTAGTAAACTTAAGGGTTTATGACCCAGGGATTTTGCCCTGGTCCATAATCCAGTGAACTACATGTATATGCAGTGGTATTCTTTTTATAGTGATGTATTGGGAACAACCGGTGTCTCCATGACAACACACAGAACAATGTGTGGTCCTCCTGGACCACATTCATCCATAGACAAGATGCAGCTGATGAACACATGCAAGAATTTTACAGCAAGTGGAGAAAAAGAAGAATCGACCAAAAATATGCATACACACAGTGATTCGGTTTACATAATGCTCAAGGGGAAGGAAAATGGAACCCTGTTTTCAGGACTGTATACAAAAGGGTAAAACCAAAAGAGAAATCAACAGTAGCAGACTTATGGGTCAGGACAGCAGTGATCTCTGAGGTGAGGGGAAGAGAGGGAAATATTTCTGGAATACCAGGTTGGAGAAACAGCTGCGACCATAGTGACTGTGGTGCTTTGAATAAGAACAGCCATCGTAGGCTCTTATGATTTAATACGTGCTCACCAGTTGGTAGAACTGTTTGGGAAGGATTGGAAGGTGTGGCCTTGATGGAGGAGGTGTGTCACTGGGGACTGGTTATGAGGTTTTTCAAAAGACTTGTGTCATTCCCAGTTAACTCTCTCTGCTTAGTGCTGGTAAGATGTGACCCCCCCCTTTTGGCCTCTATGGGAACTGCATGCAGTTGGTACACATTAAAATAAATAAATTTTTTTTTTAAACAACATACTTTTGGGATAGTATCAGCTTAATTTTGGACCAGGTTAAGGTTGCACCTTTGAGCCCTTCTTGACTATTGTCAAGTTATGCATGTATATGCATGTATTCATACATGTGTGTCTGTATCTGTGAATGTTTCATATGCTCATATGTATGTTGTATTTCACAAATGAAATTCTAAAGAGAATTCATATTAAAATTAAACCTTTTGCAGAACTTAGAACACATCCTTAAAATTATGGAACTTACTTTGTCCTAAGGTGGCCTTACTTCAAGAGCCCCAATTCCTATCCCAGAAGCTAACTCATTAGGTCTAAAGTAGGTCCCTGGTAGAAATATTTCAAATATGCTAGCAAACATACCAGCATGGGAAGAACTGGAGTCCAGACTCCATGGGCAGGCAAGATGTTTCCCCCAAGAGCACACTGAGGCAGAAGTGCCCCAGAATTAAACACAGTGAAGGTTTACAGATTAAATGATGCAGTAGGTTCAATCAACAGGTTCCTCTAAGTCTCCAGTTAAACAATACTTGCTATCCATGGGTTAGCACCGGCTATTAATTTGATCTGTGCTAAACCTGAGAGTTCTCCTTGCCAATATTCTTCTGTTAACCCTTCAATCCTAATAAGTCACAAGAATAATAGACAAAAGTTCCCAGAAGTGCCACGGAGCTTGGTGGGATACACAAACGGACCCCATTGTAAGCATTGCTCCAGGTTGCCATCAAACGAGTCCAAGGGCTACCCACACCTGTAGCTGCTCTCCAAAGTGAAACTCCATAATAGCATAGACCGAGCAAGGTTCCCCCTTTGTTCTTGACTAATAATAACTGACCAATCCAACTCTTCTGTATTAACTAACCACTCTACCCAAACAGGAATCCCACTGCCCACATTTGAACCTCACTTCAGATCAAACCGGTGATGGGGTGTGGGGGGAGGGTGCTGGTTAAATTTAAAGATTCCTCATTAAAGGTCAATATCCTTTGCTTTGAATACAGTTCCTGTGTAGATGAGGAGCTGAACCTGCCCCGGGGCAGTGAGCGTCATCAGCCAGCTGCATCCTCAGAATCAAGTGCAGATGGTTAATTGCCCCAGCAAATGACTGCTTACTTGTAGGCACAAAAGCCTGAACCTAAAAGCATCCATAGTATGCTTGGGCGTATTTATGCTCAGGCAAACAAAACGCATTTCCAAAACTCCATCTGTGAATAGACCTCGGCAGGCTCCAGCCGCAGCACTTTGTGGTTCACACTGCTGAGGTCGAATTCAAGGGAGGGACTGGTGGCCACATCTCAACTGCTTGGGGGTGAGGAATCTTTTCTGAAAAAAAAAACCTAATTAATTGTTGGTGGGGTTCAATAAATAAGGTGGGAATTTCATCACACACTCCTGAGCCTTATTGCTGAAGACTAAAGCAACTAAGTCAATCTGTCATAGACTAAACTATGGGTCAAAAACACCACCACCATCACCACTACCAACAACAACAACAAAGAACCTTTCTATATTTTAAGATGATTTATCTCAGGCATTTGTTACAGTAATGAAAAAGTAACACACTGTGAAATGGAAGGTTTCCTTTCCCCCACCCCCTTTAAAGCAAAGACACGTCCATACCCCTAGGGACTTTCATGTAAGTCAAGTACTGGCCGAGCTCCCAGAGTTCAGTTGTCATAAACACAATGCCCTCAGTGGTTGTGAGACTTCCAAAGATCCCATTTTAAAATATAGCCTATTAATCCATGCATGGCAGGGATAAGATGTGGGGAGAAAGCAGAAGAGGGGGGACCCGTGTTTGCTTGAAAGTCCTCCCTGCCAGCTGCAAAGCTCCGAGCTTTGTAAGAGGTCAAGATGCCGGGGCTTGGCGCAGAGCACTAATCCTGTGCCAGTGAAGACCCTTTCTTCTGAAGAAGCCCTGGACGACGGGATTCTATTCAGTGTAATTGTACGTTAGGGGGAGGGAGCAGCGGCTTGCCACGGTTTTAATTATCAAGGACACCCTAGCTTTTTCAAAACCATCTGTTTAATTGTGGTTACAAACAGCGATGTAAAAACACATGTGATTAGCTGACACCAAGTTCCCTGCCACCGACAGTTTCAGCCTAAGGAGCCTCGTGGTGGAAGAGCGTGGTGCCCCTCCCCGCTCTGTAATATTTCCTGGCTTAGCAACTGACAGCCTACGATTTATTGCAGAACCTCATTCAGGAAGAGCTCGGATTATTAATTAGTGCTCTTCGATTACATCCTCTGGTTATTCCTTTTTATTAAAGCTGAATTCCCTGAGAGTGAAGGGGATTAGAGGAGAGATGAGGCGGGTGAAAGCCCTCGCTTTCCTCTTCCCACCAAACCCTGGCAGCTTCCCAAGACCCGCGTCGCCTGTAATTAACTACCAGGCACATTCCATAGTGTGGTGAGACTTGTCTTCGGTGTTCACAAACTCCGACTTCTGCTTTCCTGTTATTGGTTGTCATGTTTGTCTTGCTGTGGGTATTTTAAAAGCTATGAGAGCTGGGGGAATTGTTTGCAGGTATGAAAACGGCTTAACCTTGAAATTTATTTTAATTAGAGATTTTTCTGTGCCACTGTTGAAAATGTGGGTGGTTTGTTTATAAACAAAAATAATAATGAGAAGGAGGAGGTTAAGGAGGAGGATGAAGAGGAGGAGGAAGTAAAGAGGAGGAAGAATCATCACCATCATCATCATCACCATCACCATCATCATCATCTCACTGAATGTGGAATCAGGCAAAGGTGCTCAGTATATCAGATTCAGCAAATAAACACAAGATGCCGGCAGAGTCAGATCACCATCCTCTTTTACCCAGGACACTTTAGATTCTTATTAAAACCGTTTTCAAAGAAAAATGTCAGGGTTTATGATCTGTGGATGACATTGTGAGAGATTTCTTCAGCCATTCCACACAGATTTTTTTTTCCTCACACACAAGCCAGTGGACCCTTTGGTAATGGATTTAAACTGAAGGCCACCACATTAACAATATCACAGACCTCCTTTCCCCACAAGCTTTTTAATCAGGGGTAGAGCCCTTTAAAGTCCACTTCCCTTCCCCACTACCTCCAGGGATGAATATGAGCCTGTAAAAAAAAAAATCAAAGGACTAAAGAGCTTAAATCCTCAAAGAAATGAAAAGGCTGCACGGTTTGGCTTTTCAAATTAAACCAGTGGAGTTCTGCACCAGACCAATTCCCTACGTCTCCTCCTCTGTGTGACCTGAAATCTCCCAGCCACGATCCTACAATTCCTCCTGCCTCATTTCAAACCCCATCCCTATGAAGAGCAGGATGCTGAGTGCTTCCGATGCTAAGGAGGAAGCGGAGGAAGTGTTTGCTCCCAGGAAAGGGCTATCAATCCTTCACTTTTGATGATGGTGACGTGGTTTGCTGCATTCAAAAGTAGCAAAGTGATGACCTTTATCCTCTGTGGTCCAAGTTCCAGTGGGAATCCGATGAAGAAGGCTAGGGACACTAACATGCATGTGCAGCTAGAATCCATATAACCGGGGTAAAGAGTCCCTAAGCAATCCCAAATGTGGATCAGTTAGAACATCCCTTCAAAAGCTAACCAGCCATGGGGGCTGCATTCAAGTTTGAGGAGAGTTTTAATATTTTTGAATGATTGGAGAAAAAGTCTCAAAACTACACTGGGTGCCAATGACACGAACAGACTATGTAGTGACAATTCCTTTTCCTGCTCATGAGTGCACGGACCATTCTCACACAGACAGAGATACTGCTCTAACGTCGCCAAACAACCAACTCTGAGACTGTCCACACTGTGCACCTTCCAAGCACCACTGACGGAAGAGCTTTGCAGCCAAGCTTTTATATTCAGGCCACTAAGAAAGGCCCTTTGCATAAATATGTAGTTCAAAGTAGATTTAGGGCCACTCCAGAAATTGTTGGAAGTTCTGTCTGAATCTCAAGCTAGAAATCAGTTGTTAAAGACCTGTGCTCCAGTGGGCAACCCCCCACGCCCCTGCGCTCCAATGGGTGACCCCACACCCCTGCACTTATGGGCAGCGCTATCTAGAGGGTTATCAAAATAAATCATAAACAAATGAATAAATAAAGAAGCAAGCTGCAGGAGGGGATGGGGAAAGCTGGAGGGGGAGCAGGGATAGACATGGTCATATCTATGACCATATAATTTATGGTATACATGTATGAAATTCTCAAAAACCAAAGAAAAATTTTAATGATTAAAATAAAATAATGATGCTTAAGAGATATGTAGGTGGGCTAGAGGGATGGCTCAGCGGTTAAGAGCACTGACTGCTCTGCTAGAGGTCCTGAGTTCAATTCCCAGCCACCCACATGGTGGCTTACAACCATCTGTAATAAGATCTGGTGCCTTCTTCTGGTGTGTCTGAAGACAGCTACAGTGCACTTGCATAAATAAAATGAATAAATAAATCTTAAGAGAGAGAGGTGTAAGGGACACTGGAATGGCCATTGACATTCTGGAGAGGAAAGGAGAGAGGCTGAGGCAGAAGTGGTATTTGAAAATAAGATAAACTGGGCAGTGGTGGTGAACGCCTTTAATCCCAGCACTTGGGAGGCAGAGGCAGGCAGATTTCTGAGTTCAAGGCCAGCCTGATCTACAAAGTGAGTTCCAGGACAGCCAAGGCTATACAGAGAAATCCTGTCTCTAACCCCCCCCCCAAAAAAAAGAAAGAAACAAAAAAAAGGAAAATAAGATAAACATACAAACCTCTGACAATCAATCATAAAGAAATTCATTCTACAGTAACTCCTTGAAATGCATGTAGCTTTCCAAATAGCACAGGACATCACCCCAAGGATGGGATGCTGTCAAAAGAATTGTGACAAGTACACTGGATAAATAAAATGAGAAAGGGGACAGAAGCAGGGGAAATCCAATAAGCCCTGGGAATTCCAAGGAGGGTCAATCTAGTTATCCGTCAGGAAACTAGGATAATACAGTTGACATACTTGAAGCCATCCTAAAGGTGCATTGCAGGTAGAAAAAGGGGGTGGTAAAGTTACAAGTGGAGGGATACAAGGAGAAACAAGAGCGTGGAAGATGTTAAATATAAAAGTAAGTCCAGGGCAGAAGAGATGGCTAAGAGTACTGGCTGCTGTTCTGGAGGATCAGGGTCTATAGCAATAATGATTTGAAGACATCTCATGATGATTTTAAAGCTTAGGGTTACAGGTCGTGAACTATGGCCATCTATTTGGAGACACTTGCTTTATGACAGTATCAACCCTGAAGAGCACCGTAGACAGTGCAGACACTGTAGGAACTGAGCAGTTGTGTCCCAGTGCGGTGGACCAAAATCCTCCCACTATTCTGTACCATCATGTAAATATTGTTTAAAAACTTATTCTCTCTCCAAATCTACTAACTCTGAGTTAACAAAGTTTGAAGCACCAAGTTGATAACCAGCCATGAAAAATTAGAAAATGAACATCTTAAATTATCAAGGGCCAGTGAGATGGCTGCTTGGGTAAAGGGGCTTGCCACCAAGTCTGATGACCTGAGTTCAATTCCCAGGACTCACATGGTAGAAGGAGAGAACTAACTTCTGATCACATATGTGAGCTCGTGTGTGCGAACGCACACACACGCACACACACACACGGAGGAGCAGGAAAAGAGAGAGAGTAAATAGATGAAAATGTAACAAAAATTTAAACTCAATATCATAAACTCACAACTAATTAAAATATGCAGTAAAATTACATGTTAATAAAACCTACAAAACATTACGAGACCTAAAGAGGTCTTACAGAAAAGAAGATATACTTTGTTGGAGGATTCAATACTGCCAAGATGTTAGCTCTTCCCAAACTATGGGAGACAGATGGGGGTGGGGAGCTACCTTTCCCTTGGTGGTGGCAGCATTGTCAAACGGTAGGTTCCTTAAACTCAGGTTTGTAAGCCCTGATCGTGTTTATTGTCTGGTAAATAAGCAAAGACCCTGGAGCTTGGTCAACTTGATTTCCTGATCAGCAGCCGCTGGGTGGGCTCTCTCCCTCTGTCTCTGTCTCTGTCTCTCTCTGTCTCTCTGTCTCTCTCTCTGTCTCTCTCTCTCTCTCTCTCCTCTCTCTCTCTCTCTCCTCTCTCACCTCTCTCCCTTCTCTCCCCTCTCTCCCCTCCTTCCCCTCCTCTTCTCCTCACCTCTCTCCTCCCCCCTCCCTCCCTCCCCTTCACCCTCCCCTCCCCCCTCTTTCTGCCTGACCTGCCTTGAGCAAAGGAGCCTTCAGTCTACCAGCCAGTCTACCCTGTCTCATTTCCAGCCACATGGAGCACTGTCATGCCCACCCTGAGATGACTACAGACGTGACTGAAGTACATGACCCTGGCTCCTGAGGGCACAGACACAGGCAGAGCTGTTTGAAACCCTTCCTACAGGGCTCTTGGCTATGACGTGAGAATGGCCCTGGAACCATTTCAGTCTTGCCTGGGTGAGGAGCACTTCCTATCGTGAAGGGGAGGAGCACTTCCAGTGGTGAAGTCTACCATGTCAGGTTGCTAAGAGTTAAGACCGTCATTGATCCCAAATCTAAGTCTTAACAACTATGACTGGTGCTAAAAAGCAAGGCTAGCAGTTGATACAAGTGTGACTGACAAAATAAACCAATGGTCCAAGCCAATGGCTGTGATTGGTCCGAGCATCTCTTCCCTAGCTGTGTTAGCTGAGTGCTTAGGTTTACCCTGAGAGTTGATTGGAGACCTTGCCTTGTGCTGCCCTGCCCTGATGTCACAGCATCAGACCCAATCTAGGCTTTTCTCTGGTGCTCTCCTCTTACCCATTTTCAGTAGTGTAGACTAAGCTGGTACCTGGAGAAAGGGGAAACAGAGAGGGAAAGCCGCCAGGCAAGGCATGGCAGCTTGACAGCCAAAGAGGTCCTAACTGGCTTTTGCCAGTTTCCAAGCATAGATCATTAGGCAGGTGTCCCTTGACAGCTGAAGAACCATCAAAGCCCATGGGACCAAACCCACCTGAAGTATCAATAGTTGCTTTGGCTGCAGACCCTCCTGGCAGACCACCCAGTGATCCCACCCAGCTGGCAATAGGTACTCACCCCTGAGAGATCCTGGCCACATCTGGTGCCCAGTTCCCTGAAAAGCCCGGTGCTTCCTGAGTGGCACTTGGCATCAGACTTAATCCTGGCTCCCGAATACACTCCAGCCAAGGCAGGTACCCTGAGTCCTTTCAGCGTCCACCACTGAGTTGTGGAAGCTTCCAGGGACCAGCATGAGAGAGTTTCCCTGTGCCTAGTCATGGCTTCTGTCTAGGTAAAACAAAAGAACTCTGCTGGCTGCTTAGTGGTTGGTGACCTACTGGCCAATCAAAGTCTCACTGGGACATTTAACAAACATCAGTGGTGTGGTCCACAGTTTGGTATGAAAAGGTAAAGGAGCCAAAGAAGCCAGATCAATTTTGAAAAGGAACTCAAGCTACCCAGTTCCAAAAGTCACCGCAAAATTATAAATATATGAAGTCTATAAAAATATACAGTCTGTGGGCTAGAAAGATGGCTCAGAAGTTAAGAGCACTGACTGCTCTTCCAGAGGTCCTGAGTTCAATTCCCAGCAACCACATGGTGGCTCACAACCATCTGTAATGGGATCCGATGCCTTCTTCTGGTGTGTCTGAAGACAGCTACAATGTACTCATATACATAAAATAAATTTTAAAAATTATATATACATATATATCTATATCTATCTCTCCTCTATCTCTATCTCTCTATGTATTCTAGACATTCTGAACCAAAATTCTATTTATATATAACAATACATGAAATTATATTCTTACGACTCAATTAGAAAAGAAAGTAAATAAAATATGGGCCAATCATATGAGCCAAAGGTGAACGTCTTTATCGATGGTGTAACAACAGGTAAATGTATGTTGTTCAGTGTCATGGACCTTGAAGAATGCCTGTTGAAACTGGGACAGAACGGTCGACGGATCAGCCAGGTAGAGCTATGGGAGCCTGACTACCTGGGTTTAGTGCCCAGAAGCCAAAGTGGAAGAACAGAAGGGACTCCTGAAAGCTCTTGTCTGGCCTACACACACACACACACACACTGTGGTGTGCAAGCATGTCATGCCTGTAGGGATAGCTAAAAGTAACCAAATCATCATGACCTTCAAGACTGTAAAACAGGTGGACCTCAAATTCTACATTGGTGGAAATGTACGTTCGCTTTAAGAGCCACGTCATGTAAAATTGACGTATTTACAGTATAACCCAGAAACCCTCCCATTATTTACTAAATATGCAGCAATACAAAGACCTATGGATGACTGGCACAGAGTGCAAACAGTAGAAATCACAGAGGTGTGTGAGTACGTGATGGCAAGAAGGGAAACCCCCAGCCCCCAGTCAAGCAAGGTGTGATCCCCACATAAACAGTGCTCTCCTGGAAGAAACTGGTGTGAACTTGGGATCCCCAAAAGGCAGAAGAACAATGACTCCGTGGGTGAGCCCACACAGTGGGTGGACCCCACACATCCTCTACTGCTGTGTGAGGATGACTGGGAAAAAGTCTAATACATTTTAGAAAAATGTCCCTAAGGAGTCCCACATTTAATGCTTTTTAGTGTTTCCATGACTGACTGGGTTATCCTGCATAAGTTTGAATATGTATGTATGTATGTATGTATGTATGTATGTATGTATGTATGTATGTATATGTATTGTGTGTATGTATTTATCTATTTATTTATTTACTGTTTTTGAATTTGATCTTAATTAAGGTCTGAGTTCTAACACGGACGCCCGTGACTCCACTATTAATGCTCATTTAAAATAGAGCTCTTGGTCTACAGTCTTCCTGACAAGCTCCAGGTGGTCCTAAAAGTGCAGCGGGGGCCCCTAATGGCTTTAAGTAAAGATAAGAACTAAAACACAATCCTCTAATTAACACTTGGGCGCTTCTAAAGGTTCCGAAATGAAAACGAAACAATGCCAAGCAGAGTCAGGAATCAAGAAATTCAAGCACGCACAGAACCCAGGTCCAGAAGGACAGCACAGACCTATACAGTGGTCCCCAGCCCCAATCCTGAGGCACTCTCTGAGCCCTAACTGCGCTCACACACGGAGAGGCGGAGAAGCGGTTAACTGTTGCAGCCTTGTTTCAGGATCGCATAAGAAAAGCATGTTTGGGGATTTTTCCTTTGTATAATTAGCCACACATCTGATTTTCAGGGTCATTTTGAGAAGACGGGCAGGAACAGCAGAATGAGGGGCACGGGACCTCCAGTTCATTTTCCTAGGGAGAAAAGACTGCGGGTGATTTGCCCAAAGCTGAAGTTAGAAGCGAGGTTATCCTCATTCCTGTGCTTCCAGGCGGGAATCCCAAGTACGGAAATCCAAGATCCCATAACTTCAGCGGGGTCAACAGTAGGGGCCATCTTATCAGTCCCCACAAGCCCACTCTTTCACCCCGAGACCATTGAAAGATCCGGTAACCTCTGTACACTCAGAATCCCTGGACAACTCCACACCGTGCTCCCTGCCGAAACTGGGTTTCAACTCACACTCTTTGCACTTTTTGCGCTCCACATTTTGCTGCACTGCCGAGTCCATCTTGTTACCATCTGTTGCCACAGCAACCGCAAAGCGTGGCTCGCACTCTAGTAAGAGGAACGATGATTGGAGAAGGCGGGCGTCCCTAGCAACCGCCGTGTACCGAAACAACAGATTTCCTGTTATACTTTCCTGCGCCACAAGTTTCCCTCCCGTCCCAACGCCTTTCTTAGCCAGATCTTTCCTGGGTCTTCAAAGCAACTTCACACATAATCTCTGCGAACATCTGCCTCTCGCTGATTCAGTAGGGCCCACCACTTCCACAAGGATGTTTAGCCTGTGGTACTTTGACCTCTTCCAAGGGTCTGCAAATGCCCTTCAGTTGAGTGCCGAAGGAGTTGGAAGCAACTCCTAGGATACCAGATGCCCATAGCATCCTGAAAGAGTAACTTTTAGATGGATTAGCCAGTCTTTCTTTTCTGAAACAGAAAATAAAAGTTTCTCCCCAGAGTTCATTTACATGTGTTTAAATTAGCCTTTAAAACATACCCCTAAAGACTTTTACTAGCGATCTTTCTTTATTCATTCAGTTAAAAAAAAATCATAGCTAATGAACACTGATCATTGGACAAATATTAGTTACCAAGGGAATACTCTAGGCACTGAAAGTTTACAACTGCCAAGAGGGTTTCACCAAGAGTTTACTTCCGGTATACACAAGGTCATAGATGGTGTTATACATAATGTGATCAGCAGAGCATTATGGGGTGGGGGTGGGGGGTGACCACTGGTGTCCAGTGGTCAGGGATGGCTTCTTTGAGAAGAAGACAGCACAGACACTGAAGCGGGGGGAAGATAAAAGTGACGGACAGGCCAAGGGGAGAGCAGGACACAGCAGAAACAGGAAGTTAAGGGCAGAGCTGAGTTTGAGTTAGTCTAGAAAGGGCGAGGTCAATAAGGCTGTGGCAGAGGGGGCGTGGAAGACTGTGATGAGACAGAATGAGATGGCTGTGCAGAACTGGCCCCTCCTCCTCCAGTACCCAGTGCTCCTGTCCCCTGTCACATCCTATCATGTCACCCAATTTATTTCCTTCACAGACCTTCGTTAGCTTCTTTTTGCCCTGTGGGCTCCATCAACACAGATTGCATTATTTCCATCCCTGCGCTTAAAATAGCAACTGGTCCGGAGACGAACACCGAATAAATACTTGTGGGCTGCATGAAGTCCCACAGCGCAATATCAGGAACCGGGGGGATTATGGGACTGTGAAAGAGTAAGACAGAAATGCCTCTGTCTTTGGGGACTTTGGATGCCTGTGAAAGAAATGAATTACCGACTACATGTAGAACTGGATGGTCTCGTTTCTGAGTGCTGTGCAGAGTCATTCTGCAATCCCCCTAAAGTTTCCTTTATTCTTTCTATTGCGTCTCAATTCAAGGTTGGAAAGTGTGAAATACCTACTGTATGCCAACCACTGATAAAGAGCCATCAAGACAGACATCAACCCTGCCTGTGGAGCTTGTGCTCTGAATTGTATGCCCAGCACAGCTGACACTGGTGGCCATCTATGGCCTCCTATGGCCACTGAGTTCCTGACATGTGGTGTCTGCTCCTAACTCAAAGGTGGGCTAGATGTCAATGTGAGTCATAAAAAATCGGAGGAAGAGAAGAATGAAAAAAAAAAACCTCTTTGCTAATTTAAAAATATTGATTTTATATTGAAACAACAATGTTTTTGATATGTTGGGTTGGGCGTATCATTACTAAAACTAATTTTCAATTTTCTACTGTTTAATATGGCTGTTTAAAGTGTTAAAATAATACGTGCCTGGTCTTAAATAGGCACCTGACAGTGCCTCCCCACTAGGAGCTTCATGCCGACTGAATACACAAATGGATTCTCAACATGATGGTAAAGTAGTCACTGGGGTTTGGGACACGGGATAGCAAATTTCAAACAGGTGAAGTGGACCAATATTTTTGTAAAGAAAACAAGGCAGATATCTCCCACAAGCCCTCTGCACATACTAAGCATGTTCAGGGTCAGAAGGGAGCCACTAGGGAAGATTTCCTCAGAGACAGTTGAGACCTGACATCCTTGAGACCTCCAGACAAAAGAACAGGGCTTTAAGGAGACTAATTTTCTGAGAAGATTGTCAGTGTTCTTTATGTAGAGAAAGTGAAACAGCTCTTCTAGACAATATTCCATGAAACAACAGCTCTTTCTGCTCAGGGGTAACGAGGGCTGTATAAACTTCGGGGAGTGGTAGGATTGGGCGGGAGAGTGTACATTATTGGCTCAGGCCAAGGTGCCGAGTATGCTTTATTTACATGAAGAGGGATTCCAGGTGCTTACACCTGTAATTTGGCCAAGAGGCTATGTGACTCTCCCAAGAAGGACAAAGATAGTGGTCACTGGGCTACAGCCTGGCCATGCAGGCTGAGAAATAGAGAGGGAGTGATTCTTACTCCTGCTGGTCTCAAGATGAGATTCTGGTCTTGAGAAGAGATTTTCATAGTTTTGGATACATCTTGACCTTGGTCTTGTTCTAAGCCTGTTCTCCCCAGTTGCATTCCCCCACCCCTGAGTCCTTTCCTTTACTGGCATTAGAGACTACTTCTTCAGGATTCCAGCTCATACTGAAGACCAGCTAAGATATCCAGCCTTGTGGACAGAACAACTACTGGATTCTTAGACTTTCCATCAGTAGAAAGCCATGGCCGGATTAGCCTGACCATAGTCTGTAAGCCATTCCAATAAACCCCCTTTACACACACACACACACACACACACACACACACACACACACACTATCAGTTCTGTTCCTCAAGAGAACCCTGACTAATAATACATGTTTCTTCCCTCTCTGTACATTTCTTACCTTCCACAGGTTCAAGATCAGAGAGAAGATTTTGTTGGCTTATTTTTTGTTTCCTTTGGTTTTGATTCTTTTAAGAGGTGGGGTGTGTGTGTGTGTGTGTGTGTGTGTGTGTGTGTGGCCCAGAACTACTCACCTTGAACTTCTGATCCTTCTTCATCCACTTCTCAATTTCTGGAATTACAGGAATGTGCCACCACTCCTGGCTCACAACTTTCCATCAGATGTTATTGAGACTGTTCTGACACCTAAGAGAGTTCAGAGATGTCTTGGCTTCTGACTGTGTTTATCCACAGGAAGGGAAATAAATTGGACTCACAAAGAAACTTCAAAGAGAGACTAAATGGCAAAAATAAAGATGCTCCCTGAATGCAGCCCACAAGTCATGAGTTTGACTTAAAGGTTACATAAGAAGTATGAGATGGGCTTTAGATATGGGCAGAACCGTGTTCATCCCGAAGAATGCAGTGGACGCGCAATGTCAGAGATGGAACTGAAGTGCCTATTCTTCCTCCAGCGAGGAGATGAGTTATGTAAAGTTGCAAGACACCTCAGTCTCAGACCTTAGACAATCCCCTGTCCCCAGAGGGGTTTCTGGGTCTGCTAGGAGGAGCAAGCTGTAGCATTTGGTGGCTCCAGCTCCTCGGGGGCCATTGGCAGCTGATGCACTAGCACAGAAGCCTGAATGATATTCTTAGCACCAGATAGACTGGCAGGCAGGCAGGGAGAGAGAAAAACAAGCACAAAACCAAATAGCCACTCAGATGGAAGCAGACATGTCACCAAAGGCTGGCAATGTATTAAAAATTAGATCAAACTTGTGAATGGTTTTTATTTACTTGAATCTCCCCTAAGTAAAGAGTGTGGTGGAAAGGATACAGTATCTATCCTTAGCCAGACTCCTAAAGAACAGCAGGTTTGGATCAGAGATAGCAAAGGAGCCAGCACTTCACTTTTTCTAACGTGTTAATATATAATTGAGCCAGTACACAGTGAAGTCTACAGGCTGAGCCATCTTCAGACTAGAAAGTGTTAAGTAAACCAGATGCTAGAGGGGCCTCCATCCCACAAAGCCTACTAAAGCAGAAGAGGGATCTGGGAGAGAACTTTGGAGGTAAGCATGAAGAAAACCACGCCAAGCATCATAGAGATGAATATGTACAACACTCTTTCAACAGAGCAGTTACTCAGTACAGAAACCGTGATCGTCCTTACCGTCAGAGATGATGTAGATTCTACCATCTGGCACTGCTCAGAACTTGCTGCTACAACTCTGTACTTGCCATCTTCACTTCTGTAAAAGTTGAGGTAATCGGCATCAGAGGATTCTTAAAGGAGATGGGAGGTTTGTAATGATGAGCCAGACATCTGTACCCCTTTGTATGTTCTGTCTTAATCTTGGCTGCAAAGTAGAGGGGCCCATTTAAACTAGCAAATTAATTTGCTGGAGAACTTGACTGCATTGTAGAATGTAGGGCAGCCATGGCTCTGGAAGACTGGTACCAAGATGCAAAAATTCAGACAATTGCATAGGAACTAACTTCTCCATCTCTCTCGGGGCTCAAATGTCCCTTTAATTCTCAATTCTCTCTCTCTCTCTCTCTCTCTCTCTCTCTCTCTCTCTCTCTCTCTCTCTCTCTCTCTCTCTCTCCACCCACTTCACATTCATTTTTCACTTCAGACCCATCTCTCTGCTTCTCAATGCAGATCTTTAAAAGAGGTGTAGGACAGCCCCCACAAGCCCGCCCTCTCCTATGCTTCTCTGTCTCTGAGCACAGAAGTTTGAATAATATCCTAAACTCACTCTCTTTATGTCTTGATGCACAGACTCTACAAATGATACCTTATTTGGAAAAGGAATCTTTGCAGGTATAACTGGATTAAGGGTCTTGAGACAAGATAATTCTGAACTCACCTATTAGATTTTAAATCCAGTACCTCATAAGAGATAGAACAGGAAGGCCACGGACCCAGAAAGAAGAGGCTGCCATGGGAGCAGAGTCCAGGACCAGTAGTGCAGCTGCAGAAGAAGCTAGGGAACGTCACCAGAGGACCAAGAGCACTACTACATCTTGAGCCTCCAGAGGAGAGAGCACTGACATCATGACTTTGAACTTCTAATCCAGAACCATGAAAGAATACATTCTGCTCCTTTACGCCACCACCCAGTTTGTGACCATTTGCTGCGGCAGCCACAGAAAAGTACTAGAAGGGGCCCCAGGGAGATGATTCAGTGGGGAGAAGGACTTACCAGAAAAGCATAGGGACCAAGCTTAAATCTTCAGCATCCACGTAAAAAGTCAGACATGGTCACATGAGCCTGTAACCTAAGCACTGTTAGAATCAGAGACAGGGGGACCACTGGAGTTTGCTAATTTCAGATTCAGTGAGTGTCAGGCCCCATATCAAGAAGATAAAGTGGAAAGGGATTGAACAGGAGGCTGCATGGAGACCAGAGGAGGATGTTCGGTGATGTGGGAAGAGGTGTCTTAGTGTGTGTGCGCAGGTAAGTATATACAAGTGTGTGTGCAGGTAGGTGTGTACTAGTGAGTGTGCAGGTAGGTGTATACTAGTTAGTGTGCAAGTAGGTGTATACAAGTATATGTGCAGGTAAGTGTGTACAAGTGTGTATGCAGGTAGGTGTGTACATGTGTGTGGATGCACATGGAGGCCAGAGGTCACCCCAGGTGCCCTCTGTTCCTCAGATGCTGCCTATCTTTTCTGCTTTGTGAGAGAGGGTCTCTAGCTGGTTTGGAACTCATCCACGAGGCAAGCTACGCTGGATGGCCATCGAGCTTCAGCGGTCCATCTGTGCCTCTCTCCTCAGTGCAGGTGTCACAAGCACATATCACAGTGTCTCCTTTTTTCATAAGGGTTCTGAGGAACAAACTCAGGTTGCCGTGTCTGCACAGCATGCTCTTCTCCCACTGAGCTATCCCTCCAGCCCCTTGATGAACATTTTCAAATGAGTCCCGTCTGCTTCTAATTTTTCAACTCGAAATATTAACTCAGAACTTACCATGTCTCGCCAGTTTCCCTGCCACAGTTCTACCACAAGCCAGTATCATAACATGTCTCGGTCTGCCACCACTGTTCCCAGACTGTGTCTTGGACACCCCAGGTTGCAACAGACAACTCTCAAGAGTGTATTGGGATAGGTCAAGACTTTAAGGGTATCATATCAACATCTGCAAAAGCAACCAACTTGAGGAAGCTCACAATTACAACATCAGTATTATATTTCATCTCACGTCACCAAATCTGTTCAAAGCTGGGTTCTCAGCAGTTGTGGTGATCAAAGACAGGCGTCTCCAAAAATCAAGAAGAAACAAGAAATAGGGGAGAAAGGGCCAATACAAACCCAAGGTTCAAGAGAATGTACAGGACCCAACGGGTCTCAAATTCTTTGCACATGAATAGTTGTCAAAGCTGTTAGTAAACGGAGTTGATAGTTTTTTCTTTCAGCCCTCTGATGCTGTGAAACAGGAAGACACTGGAAATTTCATTGCCCACCATCCCACCTTGACTTTGCCTTGGGAAGGAGAGGGAAGTCATCTCCACACTTACGATGAGTCACGTCTAATGCATCATTAACGTTCTCCGGGGGAGAAGATGAGCTGGCTCTTCCAAATGAAGTGACTTCCTGAGATCATTTGCTATTTTGCATAGGAAATGTGCTTCCTTGGCTTCCTCTTGTGGGACTGTCTAACACATCCCAGTCAATTGAAGAAGCACGCGATGGGAATTTGATGAATAGCCAGAAATAAAAAACACAGGACTCGATGAACAGGTAAGGGATCTGGCTCTACTGTCTATTAATTTGGCGCTCCAAGGCCAGTCGCTTCAGCTCTCTGTACTTGAGCATCTGCGGCTAATAGGAAGTATGCTGCAGTCATTAAGAGATGTTATTTATGGGCCTACTGTGTGCTTGGCCCTGTTCTATGATGTAATACTGTCTCTTCAACCCTTGTTATTTCCTTACAGCTACCCTTGCTCCCCCAAGGAAACTTTTAGACATTCTCATCCTCACTGAGCTCTCGAAATGTTAATACCACGTGTGCATTCCGTGCCATTATCTACTAAATGTATATTTATACCTCCTTGTATACATGAATGTGCATGGATGTGTGCTTGCTAGTCTTACGTCAGCTTGACACAAGCTGGAGTCTATTAAAGATGGGAAAGCCTCATGTGAGAAAATACCTCCATAAAAATGGGGTTAGACATAGGCAAGGGCATTTTCTTAATTAGTGATTGATGCGGTAGTGCCACCCTGGGCCGGTGATCCTGGGCTCTATAGGAAAGCAGGCTGAGCAAGCCATAAGGAGCAAGCTGATAAACAGCACCCCGCCATGGCCTCTACATCAACTCCTGTCTCCAGGTTCCCTCCTGTTTGAGTTCCTGCTCTGTTTGAGCTCCTGCTCTTCAGTATTGGACTATGATGTGGAAGTATAAGAAACATAAATGCTGTCCTCTTTAACTTGCTTTTTAAAAGGAATAGTTTACTAATTATTTACACATCTGGATTGTGGGTTGCCCTCTCAGTCCCTCCCTCTCCCTATCACATGCACCTCTCCTCTCTTCCTCCCCAGAAAAGAGGAGGCCTCCCATGAATATCAACCAACCTTGGCATATTAAATTGTAGTAAGACTAGGTGCATCTTCTATTGAGACTAGATAAGACAGTCCACTTAGGAGAAAGGGGTCCATAGACAGGCAACAGAGCGAGACGCAGCCCCTGCTCCTGCTCTTAGGAATTCCATATAAAGACCCAGATGCACAACTGTTACATATATGCAGAGGTCAATCCCATGAATGATCTCTGGTTGGCAGTTCAGTCTCTGTGAATCCCTTTGGGGCCAGGTTAGTTGATTCTGTAGGTTTTCTTGTGGTGTTCTTTACCCCTCTGGCTCCTACACTCCTTCTTCCCCCTCTTCCACAGGATCCCCTAGGCTACACCTAATGTTTGGCTGTGGGTCTCTGCATCTGTTTCCATTGGTTGCTGGGTGAAGCCTCTCAGATGACAGTTATGCTATGCTCCTGTATGCAAGTATAGCAGAATATCATTAACAGTGTCAGGAGTGGGTTCCCACTCATGGCATGGGTCTCAAGCTGGACCAGTCTTTGGTTGGTCCTTCTCTCAAATTGTACTCCATCTTTTACCACTGCACATCTTGTATTCAGTATAAATTGTGAGTCAAAGATTTTGTGGCTCAGTTGGTATCCAAATCCCTCTATTGGAGGTCTTGCCTGGTTACAGGAGATGGCCAGATCAGGCTCCATATTACCCAATGCTAGAGTCTTAGTTACGGTCACCCTTATGTTTGCTTTTGGTCAAGGTGTTTCATCACAGAAATGATAACTCTAATAAGATAGTATGTATATATGCATGTGAGTGTAAAATATGTGTGTGTGCACACTGAGGAAGGTGTGCACACCAATGTGCACATATATATGGGCCACATGGAAATGTCAGCTATCCTGCTCTATTGCTGTCTTATTTCCTCAAGAAAGGGTCTCTCACTGAACCTGGCAGCCAGTAAGCAGCAGACATCCTCCCGTCTCTGCCCCACACATTGCTGGGGTTACAGGCATGCACGACTACATCCAGCTTTTTATACAGGTGCTGGGAACTGAACTCAGCTCTGCATTCTTGAATAAATACCCAGAGCTCTTATGCAGTGAGCCAACTCACCCTTTATCTGTGTCATTTTTCACCTATACATATATAAAAATTCTTTTTACTGTTAAGGACTAACTGCCTTTTTTAGGATGATATCCTTTTGCACCGGGAATTTCAAGGAGATAAAGTGGATTGTATTTCTGCCCTCACAATGCTTGGATTCTAGGGTGAGCATTGGTATAGTAAGTAAGAAAGGCTGACAATGAATCCCCATGAGATGGCAGCATACGGAATGAGTCCAAGGCCTCCCTGAAGACCCCAATGGTGGGGTCGATCTTCAGGGAAAACCAGGGGCTTGTTATTGATAAAGGTGACCCTCACAGACAAGGAGTCACTTGTGGGGAGGCCATTTTCTGAATAAAATAAGCCAGAGATGGGCCATAAAGGAAGAGCCCAGCCAGCCCACTGGACACTGCCACCAGAGAAAGAACATTTGGTAAATAATAGATAGCTAGTTATTGTGTACAAGATGCTTCCTTCCTGCTCCTGGTTTCTATAAGCAGGAAATAACGAAGCTCTGACCTTGGAGAAACAGATCAAGAGGCTAAATTCTGGGAAAGGTTAATTCAACCAAAGATATCAGATATTTACATAGGCCTAGAAGAGAAAGAAATTTTCAAAGAGAGTGTAGGGTTTTTTTTAATTTTAAAGATTTATTTATTTTATGAGTTTACTGTAGCTGTCTTCAGACACATACCAGAAGAGTGCATCAGATCCCATTACAGACGGTTGTGAGCCACCATGAGGTTGCTGGGAATTGAACTCAGGACCACTGGGAGAGCAGTCAGTGCTCTTAACCTCTGAACCATCTCTCCAGCCCCCAGAGGCGTTTTCTTAAGTACTTACTCAACACATGTATATGGAGAGCTTTGTTGCTCACACATCCTCACAAACTCACAGGGTTGTTCTTTCTGCTTTGTAAATGAGGAACTAAGGCTCAGAAAGCACAGGGGACCTGCCCCAAACCACACCCCTGCCCAGTAGCATTTGCCTGACTATGGCTAAGGTCTTAGCCAAGATAGTACAACCCCAGCTCCTCTGAGCCTCTTTGGAGGTCTTCAAGCCTCATCTCTCTGTCTGTGAGATGTGTTCATTCAATTTGCAGAGCTGGATGTCAAGCTAAAGACCAATGATAATTTAGAAGATTAGTTATTTAATAATAATAATAATAATAATAATAATAATAAATTGCTTTGTGTAAGCTAAAAAAATAATAATAAAAAGAAGATTAGTTATAAGCTTTTATGGGGCCTAAGAATAAATGTCACATACAGCAAGCACATCTAACTATCTGCTATTTTGCTTTTAACGGCAAAACATATCTTACTGCATGGCCTGATTGGTATGACGTAACACATGTCTGGATTGTAAGAGAACACAAAAGCCGGTTTTATGCTATTTTTAGATGCATTTAAAATGTGATTCTAGAGTCTTCCAAAAGGACTACATCACACTCATTAGCTGTCAATGTGGTAACCAGAAAGAAACACTTGTTGGGAGCTTCTAGGAAGTTACTACATCGGACGGCTGTGAGATAGAACCTAAACACCAACGGACATCTGCATTCAGGGTTGGGGGCTGACTTGTGATAGGATGACATCATAGGAGTCTGGACTAGAAGCATGTAAGAGAAGATCGGAAAGAGGATGGGGGACTGGTGAGGAGGCTCAACAGATAGAGGAGCCTGCCACTGAACCTGACAACCCGAGTTTAATCCTCTGGACTCACAGGATAAGAGAGCTGAGTCCTGCAAGTTGTCCTCTGACCTCTCCACAGCCACACCCTGTAGCGACAATTTTGGAATTTTAGTTTCTTTAAAAAGAAAACAAAGACATTATAAGAATGTGTTCTCATTCTAATCCCAGGTTTGGGGATGTGGGGCTGCTTCAGACTGCTGAAGCACCTAACTGTGATTTGCCTCATGCTCTAGCAGAGGTGCGGTTTTGCCAGCTGCAGATAGTTTCTGCAGCTGTGTGATGTTTGGACTCTGGGAAATTCTCAGAGGGTATATAATGCTAGGGCCTCAAGAGGTGGTGTAGGAATGGGGGATTTTTTTGGTCATTTAGGGAGGTTGGTTATGCTTTGTTAGTAGCTGTGGTCAAAGAAGAAACAAACGGGGAAAAATTAGATTTAGGGATTTTCCTAATTCCTCTCTCCCCTCTATACTTCTTTCTCTCCTATCTAGTGTTAGGGGGTGAAACCTGGGATGGAACAAAGGATGGGGAAAAGAAGTCACAAAGGGGCAAAGACCAGCTACAGCACTGTCCCCCCCAACAAATGCATAAACAGATATCTTAGCTAGTGTTTCTATTGCTATGATAAAACCATAACCAAAAGCAACTTGGGGAAGAAAGGGTTTGTTTTGTCTTACACTTCCAGCTGATAGTCTGTCATGAAGGGAAGTCAAGGCAGGAGTCTGGGAGGAAGACTGAAGCAGAGTCGTGGGGAAGTGCTACTTACTAGCTTGCTCCTTGTAGCTTACTCTGCCTCCTTGCCTGCCCCACCCCGTCTCTGTCTCTCTCCAGAAGTTATTAGGATCGTTACCTTTATTGAAAATAAATTTCTTTCATAACATATATTCTGATCACAGTTTCTCTTTCCCTCTCTCTCCTCGAAGACCCCTCCTTGACCAAACTGCAGCCTTATTTGGTAGAACGTCTCGGAGTAGAAACTATGGGATGCCCCCAGAAGTCTAGTCTCCTCCACATTTCCTTGGCTTTAAAAACTCTCTGTCCAGGAATCCTGATGACCATAAGATCTCGCTCTCACAGCCTGAATTACAGAGTTGCTTATAACTAATTAAACATAGCCATGTCCCACATGGTGGTTAGTGCAACTCTGACTTTTAAGTCACAGAAACTGGGGCCTTTCCTCGTTAATAATAATAATAATAATAATAATAATAATAATAAAAACAGTTAATAAAATTTACCAGGGAGAAAGTGGTCAAGAACTGAGATGAGGGGTGGGGACATTGTTCAGTTGTATGGTACTTGCCTAGCCTGTGCACGACCTTGGGTTCAGTATCAAATATTGAATTTTTAAAATAATTGAGATTTTAAAAATGAACAAAGCATTCTAGAGAAAAACTCATTTATGACTCTCTCTTCATGGTTGAATTAAATGGACCCAGCCTGCCCTGGGACAAAGCCACTGTCAAGGAACACAATCAACCCTCAGAGGGTGTATTTCTGCACAGATGAAGATGCTATGGGCTGATTCCATTTCAGGATAGAGAAAAGGGAAGAATCCCAGCACTTGCTGCAGGCCTTTATGGCCTTCAAAGGGATGTTTCAGTAAGTTTAAAGTCTCTCTGGAACAATACTGAGGAGGACCTGAGTTAGGAGAATATCATCAGTCCCTCATTCAGCTGAAGTTATCTGAGTACCATTCAAAGGCCCTGAAAGCAGGAAGAGGAGTAAGGCATGGCCCTTTTCCCAGGGGCCATGATGGAATGGAGTTAGTCTTAGTGTCTGATGTCCAGGTCCGAAACTCACAAACCTGATCATTCTGAGTACATCTTGTGTCCCCTTCGGCCATCAGTACTGAAGTCTGAAAAACACAACCGATCGCACATGCCTCTCCCATTGCAAAATATTCATGAGCTCATGAAGGTCACGGATATGAAAGTACTTGCTCATAAACTACAAAATTCTCACTGGCAATCTTGAACTGGACTGGATGTGGGGTCATTACCCAGGTATGGTGGTGATATGCAAGAGCCAAATCTTTAAGAGGCAGGGGGACAGAAACAGGGGCAGGCGCTGAGTCTGTGGTCTTCCACACTTTACGGGACTGAATATCAGCAGGAAACCAGAAAGTCAAAGTCAAAAGCACTTCATTGTCCTCAGCTTTCCATCAGACTAACTTGGAGGTTTGGGGGAGTCCTCAGGCCCCTGGGCTCATTAGAAAAGCATATGGGGTAATAGAAGCTGGTGATGATCCAGTCAGGACTTGCTCCTAGTACCACCGATATTCTAGAGGTGGCTATGATTTTGAACATGGAAGGATCAGATTTTGAAGGGGCAAGAACAATGAGGGCTAATCTAAAATGATGTCATAGCACTTAAGGAAGTAGCTCTTTGTTAAACGGATGTGGGAAGGGAGAAATAAAGAGACAGCAACATTGCAGGGCTAATTCAAATATTATCTGCTTAGCCTAGTAAAGGTAGTCATGGCACTGATAACACACACACACACACAGAGGAGCCTTTCAATGTTGTCTTAAATGTTCAACTAATGGGAATTAAACTGGGTGGAGGATGTACCTGACATATGCATGAGTGGACAGTGCAGGGTGTGTGTGTGTGTACCTTTGCACATGTGTATTCCTTGATAGCCACAATAAAGATGAAAGACAAACTCAAAGCCACATGGAATTACACGGCATGGATTCCAAGAATATAATCTGTTTTCTTTAAAGTTCTAATCAATAGAATCTCATTCTGTCAAGCGTCTGCCCTCACCACTCAGCTCTTCATAAGCCAACTTTACTCCGGTGCTGGCGACTCTCACCGCTAGTCATCCAGAGCAGTGTGAGAATGAATCACTCACTCCGCACAGTGGGGATGGGCAATTCCTAAAGACCATGCACATACGCACGTGATTTGGTTGTAGCTGCTGCTATCTCAGATGTTCTGAGGAGGTTTCCCATTCTGGACTAACATTTCTTGTTCCACTCTCAGAGGATCATTTGTAATACAGAAGCTCAAGAAATCAAAGTTTCTCTAAGTCTATGTCCACAATAGTCTCTGCTTCCCCTCTAGCTAGCTCAGTATCATTGAGATGCTAAAGGCTTGGTATTCATAAGCATGCAAAGACAGTATCAGCCTCCCAGATTAGCTAATCCAGTGATGTGTCCAAACTCTTGACTGTGAGCACGCCTGGACCAGTGGCTTCTGTTTCTTCCACTATTGCTCTCCCACACTCATAGCATCTCCCCATCTACCACTGAAGAGCAGATGATCAAAACCGTCTCCAGTCAACACTGTTCCTCCAGCTCTCAGCAAGCTGTCTGCACGCTTGTGACCCTTTACACTTTAAGAATGAAGCCTGGATTTGTGTGGACAAGTGGCAGATGGAATTTGAAAGACAATTTGTTTTTTGTTCATTAGAATGTAGCACAGCCCTCTCAGACCTCTAAGCACAAGGGGTGCTTTTCCCATCTAATGAAACAGACAGCAGCTATCTTAGGCAAGGAAGAATTCAATTTTACATTTAAATGCCATCCCTGGAGTGTGACTGTGTTATAAAAGTTTAAAGAAAGTGAGGTTTAGCTTGGCAGATCTTTGAAAAATGTGATCAAAATGAGAAAATGAATGGAGGAGCTGTCACCTAGATGATGAGGAACCTTCAAGAAGTCCTTAGGCAGAGGAGGCAGGAAGCTGTACCAGGTTTCCTGACCCACAGAAACAGTGAGATAAAAGATGCTCTCTGTTAAGCCACTGAAAAGAGAAGCGCCCACACATGCTTCCAGACAGTGGTATCATCTTTTCCCCCATATCTTTTCTAATCTGATGCTGCAAGTTGGCAGGCACCAAACTAGGGCATGAGTAGTTCTTTTTCCCAACCAAAAGCCGTGACCTGCAGAGAGACGCATCCCCCAGGAAGGCCGGTACATTACATGTGTGTATACACCTTTTTATTGACTCTTCTGGACAAAGTTTGTTCTTCAAAAATGTCAATTCATGCTTGGGATAAATAGACTCCCATAAGCCACTTAATGTAAAACTCAGAAACTAATACTAATCACTGCAAACAAGAACATTTGGAACTAATGGCCAAAGAGCCTTGAATCCCATGCTAAGCACCTGGAACATTGCTCTGTATGTAACCAGAACCATCCCAAAACTTATGAAGACAGGATTGATGTTAAACAACAACAACAACAACAAAAAAAATAGTTGCCTGCGGGTTTTTTTTGAAGGATGCAGAGGAGCAGAGAGAATCAGGGAAACTAGCTGGGGGTCTGTGATAATTGTTTATGGGGGAAAGTAAAATAGGATTGTCCAGAAGTAGGATGGATGAGAGAAAGGAGAAAATACCAAAGTTCCTGGGGCAAGAACATCTTAGAAATGGACAGCAGAGGAGAAGGAGGAAGAGGAGGAGGAAGAAGAGGAAGAGGAGGGGGTGAGGAGGCAGTAGTGGCTGCCAATAATGACAATGAAGAGAAGGAAGAAAGAGGGAGAGAGAGAGAGAGAGAGAGAGAGAGAGAGAGAGAGAGATTCATTGCCGTTGATTGAGACTGGGAATATAGATGAAACATAAATCTGAGAATGTTGCTATTTAAAAGTCTGCTTATTCTGACGTTGTTATCCTAGGAGCCACCTAGGATAGGCCTTCCTGGAGGTGACCCACCATTTTTGCATGGTCTGCGATGGGTGAGCTGGATGCAAGGTCCCACAGAGACTTCATCTCAGGATTGCTTCTTGCAGCTGATATGCCTTTCCTATCACTATTAAATTAATATAATAATCCCTGGGCATTAGCCTACCCTGTTGATCAGATTTCCTGAAGATCAACATAGAGATGAATTTTCATGAATTGATGATATTTAGATGAATTAATTATTCTATAGAATTCCTGATTTGATTCAAATAATTTTAGGAAGAAAGTTTTTAGAGATGGTCTTAGTTGCTTGGCTAGAAAGATGTAATAAAGTCAGGATCAAGAATAGAATGTGTCCCCTCATACAGAAGCAAAGGCTTCATGATAAGAAATACAATGAATTTTCATAATCATACTAAAAAAAGAAATAGACTTGGGAAAAATCTGTGTGCAAAGAAAAACATTCTTAGGTCTAAGGATAAAATCACAGGTGTGCAGTATTATGAGGTAAGGCCATATAAAAACTGTTGCTTTGAGCTTATCACAAGCATATAGAACAAAACACTGCTTTGAACTTAGTAGCAAGATCCTCTGTGATGCCCATCTTATGTAACACTCTATCTATGAGATGATTTTCTAAGGAATTTTTGTCTAAGAAGGTATAAAAAGGCCAGAGAAAAGAAATAAAATTGTTGGTTGGATGGTTCAGCTTGGGGAGCTCTGCCCCATCAATCCATCTACCCATCCACCCATCCATCCACCCATTCATCCATCCATCCATCCACCCATCCATCCACCCATCCATCCATCCATCCACCCACCCATCCATCCACCCATCCATCCATCCACCCATCCACCCATCCATCCACCCATCCATCCACCCATCAATCCACCCATCCATCCACCCACCTATCCATCCATCCATCCATCCATCCATCCATCCATCCACCCATCCATCCACC
>NW_021604632.1:5491302-5496519 GCF_004785775.1 Grammomys surdaster
GAGGAGGAGGAAGAGGAGGAGGAGGAGGAAGAGGAGGAGGAGGAGGAAGAGGAGGAGGAGGAGGAAGAGGAGGAGGAGGAGGAAGAGGAGGAGGAGGAGGAAGAGGAGGAAAAGGAAGGAGAAGAAGGGACAAGAACTTCCAGTTTTGTCCAAACACCCATCTGATCGTCTCTTTTTACCGTTCAATTTAACAAACTCACATAGTGCCAACTTATTAAATTACATATGCTCTAAGACCAAGAAAATTAAATAGTATTTCAAGACTAGGAAATGCCCTTTTTATTTATTCTTCAGTGAAGGCAGGGCCTCAGCAATACTAAATACACAGCCTTCTCGTACCTGACATTTCTTGACTGCAGTAGCTTCAGGAAACCTTTGCTTTACCTCTTGTGATGACTATTCTTGGTTGTTAACTTGACGTCTGGAATTAACCAAAACCCAAATGGCTGAGCACACCTGTGAAATTTTTTTTTAAATTAAACCAGTTGAAGTGGGAAGATCCACCTTTAATCCAGGTCTTCTGAGGTGGAAAGATCCACTTTTAATCTGGGCCACACTTTCTGCAAGGCAGCCTTTATAAAGGACATGGAAAAGGGAGCTTGTTCTCTCTGCCTGCTTGCACTTGCCCTGGCTAGCAAGTCCATTCCTTCACTGGCATTAAAATCTACTCTGAATTCTTCAGATACTAAACACCAGCTGAGATATCCAGCCTCGTGGACTGAACGACTACTGAATTCTTGGATCTTTTGTTGGTAGTCAGCCATTGTTGAACTAGCTGGACCTCAGCCTGTAAACCACTTTAATAAATCTCCTTTCCATATGTATCAAGAGAGATTCATTCTCTAAGTTCTGTTCCTTGAAAGAACCTTGACTAACACACCTTCTCATCCTTGAAAGTTCTTGTGGCCTGAGACAAATATGGCACTCATCACAGCACTTCATGTGGACTCATGGTTATCTGTTTGCCTGTCCATCTTCTCCAGTAGACTTGGGAGTCCTCAAAGGACTGAGGACATGTGCTCTCATCATAGAAGTTTCCCATTCACTGAACCCCCTGGATGTATCAGATAGCATCACAGGTAGCATTTAATCCATTCTGCAGATAAGGAAGTTGAGGTTCAAGAAGGTTAAGATATTTGACAGTATTCAGCCAGAGAGCAACAGAATATGTCACAGCCCAAATCTGTGACTAGCAACCGCCTAAAATGACCACAGCCTCATTCCTGGATGCTGTGAGTTAGGTAGAAAGCAGGTCTTTGCAAATTTGGTTAAGGATTTTGAAGTGGGCCGAATCTCAATCAGAAGAGTCCTTTTAAGAGAGGCTGGCAGTTACTGGGGAGTTACAGGAGAAGCAAGGACAGAAGCGACAGCAAAAGGGCTGAGAGCCAAGAAACACAGATTGTGTCTTAAGTCTAAAAAAAAAAAAAAAAATCCCAAAAGGAAGCTTTTCCTTAGACTTTCCAGGAAGAAACACAGCCAGCCCTGCCAACCTTGTGACCTTAGATTACTATCGTCAGAACAGGAAGCTAACCTCCACTGAGCACTGTTAAGCTGCAGAGCCCACGGGGACCAGGGTCACAGCATCCACAGGAACTGCCTTACAGCATTGACTCCATGATTCTGTAATCTTTACATGATTCTGTAATCAATTACATTCCAGAACTAAGGCAGTGCTCAACACAGGCACAGAGCATCCCGTGGATGTTTGCTGAGTGAATTAGAGAAGGTGGGGAGATTTTGTTCTAAAGCCTCTTCTACCTGCCCCACTTGCATTTCTGACCAAGAGTGAGGAGCACCCCAGGAACAGTTGGGGTGACAGGCATTTCTGAGTTGGGTGTATGGTCTAGTTATTAGCTGTAGGTAACTCAGTGCAGATCAGAGCACTTCTGAAGACTGGACAAAATGTGATTCCCACCTTACGGCTGTGACTTAGAGTTAGGAGCTGGAGGCGGCGAGGAGGAGAGGAATGGCTGCAACAGCAACAATTTAGGGTCGTTTTGCCGATTTCCTACAGAAGTACAGTAAGCATCACAAAGGACCCAGCTGAAATTATCAGTGGCACTAGCAAGATGATCAGCCATTGCATTCTACAGTCTAATTACGTCACGGCAAGCAGGTCATGGCAAGCGTAACATAAGGAGACACACTGCGGATTCATGCCACTCTACTTCCCTTCCCATGAAACCATCACTACCCACCCTTTAGTCGGGGATGGTGGCATTTCCCTTAACTGTATCAATAAAAAGAAAGCATTCTAAATTGATAAAGTTAGTATATACACTGCTACCTAACTACTTGAAAAATGAGGAGCAGGAAACCCAAAAAGACCTTTAGGCTCCCCAGATGGCTCATCATGACATGAAAGACTGTTTCTGCTTTCAGTATCCCTTTCCTCTTGCCAGTTAAAAACATCCACACTATGGAATTAGAAAGCTAAGGGTATAGCTCAGTAGGTAGAACACTTGTCTAGCATACATGAAGCCCCGAGTTCAATCCCCAGCACTGCATAAATTGGGTGTGGTGGTCCACAAGAAGCTCCAGATCAGCCTTAGCGACACAGGGAGTCAGAGAGCAGCCTGGGCTGCATAACAGAATCCTATCTCAAAGGAAGAAAAAAGAAATATGAGTCAAAATGGCATCTGTTCTTTTAAGAATATGTACTATGAAGGCAGTACTACTGATAGTTAACATTCAGTTGAAAACAGCCACTTAGAACTACATCTCAAAATCATGTCCGAGGTCCATATCAATTTGCAGTTGACCATGAAGGTAACATAATTCACTGGGTAGACTTGGGCAGAGAGCAGTCACTACCCTTCTGGAAGGCCTGGCAATTTCAAAAGTATTCTCAGGTTGCTCAGCGTGGCAGCCACTGCTCCCAGTGGTCATGGATTGTTCTAGAATGTAGATAAATTACACACACTAAGGGTCTATCAAGACCACCAGAAACTCAATTTATCTCTGACCTGAGACAGGGTTTTATTGCTTTTCAGATTATCAATTTAAAGTGTTTTGCTTTTCAGCCTCAGGGGTATGAGTTTGATGTATGAGGCAGGAAGATTATTAAATCTCCAGTACCTTCCAAAGATGTAAATTAAGCCACCTCACCTCCTTAGACACCTTCCTGGTACAAGCTGGGATTTATTATTAACCTGTCACTCCTGGATGCTCATCAAAACAATCGGGACAATGATTAACAGCTCCTGTAGACTTAAGGCCACTTGTCATTCCGCCACTTTGTGGACAGGATATATTACAGAGTCTTCTGGTTGTCTCTGCAGAAGAGTAGCAAGCAGGACCTTTAGAAGACAGGCGTTCCTATGATGTATATCTGTAACATATGCGGTGGTATGTCTGTAACCTACGTTGTTCTATGTGTTTTCAGTGAAAGTATGCTGTGTTTTGTGCCCCCCTTTCCTGGTGATGTCACTTTGGCTGCCTCTGTTTATTTGTATCTCCCCCCACACAAAAGCAGTCTGAAGAGGTATGACATTTAATGAGGCGCAAACATCAAAATCCTCTTCTCAGTTCTGTTAAAATTTAGTGTAAGTGAAACAGTATTCATTAGATTCCACCTATCTGGCCGGCAGGAAACTTGAATATGTTTGCCCATTTCTTCATACAGTAAAGCCATGCAGGAGATGTTCAATGAAAAACCACATGTATCTCTTTCTCCTTTTTGTACTTGAATACTTTTAAATACACCCTTTCTTAAGCTTTACGTACCTATGATTAGATGGATCCTCATAAAACAATGTAAGGGGAAGATCTGTTTTGCTGACACAGGGTTTAGTCCACAGCTTCTTTGCCCGACTCTTGGGCAGAACACCACAGCAAAAAGAGTGTGGCAGATGGGAAGCATAGAGGGACAGCAAAGGGCTAGAGACAAGACACCTCTGAGGGCACAGCAACACAGACCAACTTCCTTCAGCTAAGCCTCACCTCCTGAAGTTTCTAGAACTTTGCAAACAATGCCATCAGCTGAGAACCAAGAGTTTAGCACAGGAGTCTTGGGGAGGGTATTTTATATTCAAACTATAACGACCCAAAATATACCAGAATATATATTCAAACCATAATGACCCCAAATATACCAGAATATATCTCTAAAAAGTAAAAAAAAAATTACACTATCATTGTAATTGCTAACTAAATAACAGCTCTTTAATATTTAGCCCATGTTCAAATACCATTCATGATCTAAAAATTTTAAATATATTTAAATAATATAATATATTTAATATTTAAATAATATATTTAATATTGAATATTATTTGATTAAATATGCAAAACATATCAAACATGATAAATATTTAATTTAATTATATAATTTAATGTTAATATTATTTAATTAAATAATATCTGAATTTAAAGTATATGATATATATTACTATATTGTAATATGTCATATATTATAATATATTATCATATACATCATATATATATATTTACCTTGAACTGAATGAAGGACATCAATTCCACATTTATTTATGTGGCTGTCACTTACACTTTTCTCTCCCATCACCAAAATGGTCTTTAACAGTTGATTTTTATTCAGAGTACATTCTTTTCAAATCTGACATAGGCTTTTATTGAAACTTTACCAGGTTCTGTTTTCAAATGCCCAGTAGTGTGACCACGAAGTGTACTGCTCTAACACACACAGTCTTGATTGAGGGTGGGGATGCTGATTAGATCCCAGCTGACCAGCAGCAAAGACATTAAAGTTAAAGGGGGGTTCGTTCTGGTCTCTGAGTTCACTAGAAAACTGCTAGGAACAATGGCATCCCATCATTACAACTAAAAATATAATCAAATTATAAGTCAACAAGTTCTTTTTGGAGTAAAGAGTAACTCACCTAAATCTGAGGAGAGACAAGGGACAAGGAGGCGTGGAGTACAGGCATGGAGTCAGTCCTTAGGGACACTGAATGCTGGTGAGGAGGAGTTGCCAACAATGGTAACAAACTGGTAAAGGCTGAGCATGCAGTTAGAGTTCATGCCATACTCAGACGTGCCACCTGCAGCCTCAAACAACATGGCTGCAGTCCTGGAAACACGTGGGGAGGAGAGGCACAGCTGCTATAGGAAGGGCAGGGACCCCACTCTCCTCATCTCCCCTATTTAAAAATGTCCCAGAGGAGTAGAAGTAAAAGGGACCTTTCGGACTGTGCAGAACACACACTGTGGTGGGAAGAAAACAGTTAAGGCCTTCCA
>NW_021604632.1:5496619-5496801 GCF_004785775.1 Grammomys surdaster
ACTCCTCCTCCTCCTCCTCCTCCTCCTCCTCCTCCTCCTCCTCTTCCTCCTCCTCCTCCGCTACTACCACCAGCACCACCAGCACCACCAGCACCACCAGCACCACCAGCACCAGCAGCACCACCAGCACCAGCAGCACCACCGGCACCACCGGCACCACCGGCACCACCGGCACCACCGGC
>NW_021604632.1:5496811-5509436 GCF_004785775.1 Grammomys surdaster
GCACCACCGGCACCACCGGCACCACCGGCACCACCGGCACCACCGGCACCACCGGCACCACCGGCACCACCGGCACCAGCGGCACCAGCGGCACCACCGGCACCACCGGCACCACCGGCACCACCGGCACCAGCAGCACTGGTATCAGAGCACTGTCGTGAGAGGGACCAGGGAGAAGCAAAAGCATACAGACAAGTTTCCTTCCAAACTTGCTTTTTGATCATACATAACACCATGGTCTCTGTATCAGCTCCTGCCTCCAGGTTTCTGCCCCTTTTGAGTTCCTGTCCTGAATTCCTCTGAGTGTGACCCAAATAAGCCCTTTCCTTCCTGACCTGCTTTTTGTGGTTTTGTTGTAGCAATAAAAACCCTAACTAAGACAATCTATGACACTGATTAGAAAACATCAGAAAGCTGTAAACTTATTTTAAAAAATGCCAAAGCTGCCTACGAAACAATTAAGCGGCATTGGATGTCCGATGGGTGAAGTTGTTAAGACGAGAACTGTATTTAAAAAAAAAATCAAGTGAAGGTCTGTACATTTTCACACTAACAAGAGACATTAGATTCTATTTTATCTTTTATGAGCTAATGATCAAACTTTTGTTGTAAAAGCTGGAGTAGGCAAAGTAGCTGATGTCTTAGCATGTACTCATGGTGGGGACACATTTATTTAAAATGTCCTTGATGATGTTTTTAAAAATTATGAAGTGCTCACAATACCCACAGCCTCACCTTTATTAAGTCTTAACTCTAGATAGCTGCGTGTGTGTGTGTGTGTGTGTATATGTGTATATGTGTATATGTACATGTGTGTGTATGTGTGTGTATGCATATATGTGTATGTGTGTGTATGTGTATATGTGTGTGTGTATGTGTATATGTGTATATATATGTGTGTGTGTGTATGTGTATATGTGTATATGTGTGTGTGTGTGTATACATGTACACACACCTTAAATGTTCCTGGGTGCCCAGTCTAGAGCACAAATCCTAAGTTTACAGCAAGCCCTTTATTGACTGACTATCTCCTCAGACCCAAGTTATGCATTTTCACAGGACAGGCTTGAGTGCTTGGCAGACATTTTTCTCAAAAATGGATAAAGTAAGCTGTCATTCCAAGGAAAGTGTTGGCATTTGTTGCCATGGTAACAATCCGAGCATTCAGGTGAAAATGAGAATTTTAGAAAACTAATGTTTGCTGTCCCCAAGCACTGCTGAGATTTTTCTGATGAGATCAGTGGTGATTGTGTAAAAATGGAAATTTTGATACTGTGAAATTAAGGATGTCAACATTTGCAAGCTCTGCATCCCTCAGTGAACCAGTATTTTCAAAAAGACAAATTCAGTGTTTAAAAATAAAATCACACAGGGGCAAAATGTCCATCCAAAGTGTGAGATAGACAAATGGATTTTAGAGTAATGGAATGAAAACCATCCCTTAACCATCCCAGATTCCTTTCAACACTTACTTAAGAAGCTGCCATCTGTCAAGTTTTGATGTAGCAAGGACAATCTACCATGACCTAAAGAAGTTATTAGAATTACACTTGTTCTCCCAGCCTGGTCTGCTGGGACAAGCCTGTAATCCCAGCTACTCGGGAGGCTGAGGCAAGATCAAAAGTTCAAGGAAAAATTAGGCAATGTAAGAAGACCCTGCCTAAAAATAAATAAATAAATAAATAAATAAATAAATAAATAAATAAGACATGGGACTGGAGACAGCTCAGTGATGAAGTACTTACAAAGTAGGTACAAGGTCCTGGGTTCCGTCATCAGCAAACAACAAAAACATACTCATTTTCCAACTATTGATAAGGGTATTCTTAATTTTATGTGTATAGATGTTTTCCCTGTGTGGATAGATGTGAACCATATGCATACCTGGTACGCATACCTGGTCAGAAGAGGGTGTCAGATCTCCTGCAGCTGGAGTTACAGATGGTTGTGAGCTGCTCTGTGGATGCTGAGAATTGAACCTAGGTCCTATGCAAGAGCAAAGAACACTCTTAACCACTGAGCCATCTCTCCAGGCCCTGTGAGGGAGTTTAATACATATACACTCATGCTGGGGGTGGGCGTGGGGCTGTGAGAAGGGCACACCTTTGGATATCATCCTCGGGAACAACAAGACAGGGTCTCTCATTAATCTGGTTCTATCCAGTTAGGCTGGACTGGCTAGCGAGCCCCAGGGATCTTGGTGTCTCCTCCTCCCCAGTGCTGGGATTGCAAGCACTCTGGGACAGGCATTTTAAGTGAGTTCTGAAGATCAAATGAAAGCAATACAAAGTGAGCCATCCTCTCAGCCCCAAGGACAGTTTTCATAAGAATTTCAACCTAAGGAAAAAAAAAAGTATTGCCACAAACGCAGTGTGCTGTCAGATAAAATTTTGTCTAGCTGTCTATCACAAGGGAAAGAATTTGCAAAGTTAATACTATCTTTGTATTTTATTTTGAAAGTAGAGAAGCCCTTCATTTACAGCCACAAACCAAAACTGGACCATTTGGACATCAAAAATGTGTAGGGGCTGGTGAGATAGCTACTCCTGCAGAGGACCTGGGTTCAGTTCCCAGCAACCTACACAAAGGCTAACAACTATCCCTAATTCCTGTTCTAGGAAATTTGACACCTCCCTACGACCTCCCTGGGCATCAGGCGTGCACATGGTACACATCTATGCATGCAGGTCAACACACACACACACACACACACACAGACACACACACACACACAGAGTAAAAACAAATAAATCCTTTAAAAAGAGTAACAGTGAAACAATTTAAAACGAACCACTGAAGCATCAAGAGTAATACTTGAAATTGACTAAAATGTAACCAATATATACTTGTCCAAAAGTCCCTAGATAACTTAAAGTAACACAACCACGATGACAATAAACCCTTTGCCTGAAATTTCAGAAAATGTAAGCCATAAGCTAAAAATATTACTGTGATACTGAATATTAAATAATATTACGTTTCCACTGACAGTGCTGCACTTGCATAAATGAATCGCGTATTACACCTCATTTGTCTTTTAATAGTCTCTAAGAAAAGACAATGATCAATACCTCAAGAAGATTACAGAAACATCATAGGTATACAGTCTACGATTATACAGTCTGCAGGTGAACAACAGTGGACGGACTTTACCATTTGCACTTGAGTACAATGAAATGTTTACCATGGTAGCCGTCACACACAGCCTGCAGACTTTCTAATAAAAAATACTTGTATCCTCATATGCCTACGGCCACACCTCTAGATCATGGTAGTGTAATTTCTTTTTTCTTTCTGTAATCGGCTCAAAATAAAATAATTGTTAAGGAGGCTTAACAACAAGAGGATGAAAAACACACATTAGAGGTTCAAAATGCAAATTCATTTCACATTATATTATTTGAATCACATCTTAAAATACAATTATTAATACATAACCTGAGTTGTCTATGTAGAGTAAAATTAACAATTTTTTTACTATCCCAGTAGGGATATCTTTTCAGTTTGATATGATGTTGAAATAGTTTTGGTTTGCTTTATTAAGATAGTATTTCTCTCTGAAGCCAAGACTTCAAATCTGTGGTGGTCCTTCTGCCTCACCATCCCACACACTTAGATTCAGGCATACGACACCACACTTAACTCTAAATCTCAACACTGACATGTTTCATTATTTCTACAGCTGTGACCAGTTGAAATACGAAAGGGAAGTCTATTATCAAGTAATTGAGCCTTTAAGTTAACTATATAGGAAAAAATTAATATGCGTTTCTTCAAACCACAGTGTGTGTACACACTGGTGCTTATGCAGGGCAGAGAATTTCAAGTGTCATTTCTCAGGAGTTATCCATCTCATTCTTTTTGAAATAGGGTTTTTCATGGGCTTGGGAGCTCACCCAATACGCTATGCTGACTGGCCAGCAAGCCCCAGCAATCCACCAACTCTACCTCCCCAATGCAAGGATTACACACATACCACACACCCTCCTTTTAATATGGATTCTGAGAATCAAGCCAGGTCATGTTGGCAAAGCTAAAACTTTACCAAGAGAGCAATCTTTCTCTCCTACCCAACCACCATTGAAAGATGACTGTCAGGGTGTGTTGGTTCAGGCTTTCAATTCCAGAAAGGTAAGAGTCCATCACCATCAGAGCAGGGAAGTGGGGCAGCAAACATGGGTTGGAGCCTCAAGCCAAGAGCTCACATCGATGGCAAGCAAGCAGCAGAGAGCAAATGGGGAGTGGCACATTTTTTTGAAACCTGAAAGCCCACCCCCAGTGAGGACCTTTCTCAAGTAAGGCCAAATCTCCTAGACCTCCCCAAACAGCACCACTCCCTGGGAACCAAGTGCTCAACGCCAGAGCCCTGGACGACATTCTCCCTCAACCCCCCATATAATTTCAATATTATATAGACTATTTAAAGATGTTCAAATGTTTTATATTATAATACAGATTAGTATTTTGAAAATTTCAATCTTTGATGGCCTTAGAAAGTTTTAGGGACTCAGCAGTTAAGACCATTTGCTATTCTTACAGAGGACTAGAATTTAGTTCCCAGAACCCACAGCAAGTGACTCACAACTGCCTAGAACACCAGCTCCAGGGGATGCACACTCTTCTGGACTCCAGGACCTCAAGGTAGATGCATATACTAACACATATGTATGTACACACACACACACACACACACACACACACACACACACAAATAGAAAAGCAAGTTTCACTTAGTCCTAAACTCAAACTTCCAACTATATCCTAATTAAATGGGTTAATAAGTAAAAATAAACCCCATTATTACTACCCACTATTACTAACAAGGCAGCAAAACAGTTCTCAAGAGTAGTTTCTCTCCTGGTAGACTGCAACTAACCAGAACTACCTTCAAGTCACTAGTAGGAAATGAAGTTCCTTCAGAAAGAAACCACCTCAGACTCTCATGGCCAGGCCATGCTCCTCTACCCCAGGCCCTGAAGTGTACAAATTCTCCCCTGAAGATTCCATAAATGTAACATTGAAGGAATAAATTTTCATGAAAGGGAATAAAACATTAACTCCCAGCCAACCTTCCTTTAGAAGTTTCCAACTTACATTTTTTTTGGGGGTGTGTGGATGAAGGGGGTTTCGAGACAGGGTTTCTCTGTATAGCCCTGGCTGTCCTGGAACTCACTCTGTAGACCAGGCTGGCCTAGAATTCAGAAATCCACCTGCCTCTGCCTCACAAGTGCTGGGATAAAAGGCGTGCACCACCACTGCCCAGCCCAACTTACATTTTTTAACTTCCTTACAATTATCTTTTAATGAAACAAACACAGAACACAACTGCTGAAGACTTTATTTGTGAATTGTAATGGAACTTGGAAAGAGCAGAGCATGAAAACCTTACTTATTAATCAGACACATGACAGAATACTTCTAGTTATTTAAGTAACAACAACAAAAAAAGCCCTAAAAATTTACATGAAGTCTAATTATGTACCATATAAAACTTCAAAGTAATGAAGGATTAACACATTGCTGGAAAAGTTCATTATATTATTAAATATATATTACTCAACAAAATAAAATAAAACTGATAAAATATCTATCTCACGGATAATAGTAAAGTGCTATTTTCACACTAAAAAAAAAAAAACTATAAAGATTAAGAATTTGTTTAGTCATCATTCTGGAAGAGTTACATTTTCCCTCAAGTGTTCACCATGACTATCACACTCCGATGTAACCCACAGGAGACTATGCACCAAGCCTTTAAACCATCTTTCCAGGACATTAAAAATGCCAACATTGCTGAAGGAAGCTTTTCATGACAAACGAATACTAGACACAATTTTTCACTGTACAAAAACGACCTTTGGTTTTAGCTTAAAGCTGTTCTTTCTTATTAGTTGGATAGTTATAGCTAGCAAAACAGTCATACAAAAAAAAAAAAAAAATCCACATTTCATTTCAATTCAAAGAAAACTGAGCCACTGACCTGAAGGCAATGAATGGCATATATCAAGAAATCGGGTATAGATCCCTGAAATCCACAGACATGTCAAGTGCTTCCAGGTAAACAGTGATGCCAGAGTGACTCACTTCCTGTAACAACCTCTAACGATAATAATTAATAACCTCTAACAATCACTAACAGCACCGGCCAGAGAGGACTCAGTTGGGGAAAAAGTCTGAATGAAGGCACATGTGCAAATCTGCAGCAGATAGGACCAGCTCCACTGCATATGCAAGCAAGCGTGGAGTCCCCAAGCACACATAGATGTCACATGATTAGAGGCTAGATACCATCAGTGCATGGCTCTTACCACAAAAACTGTCCTATGAATCATACCCTTCAGATCAGAACAAGCTAGGACTTCCCATAATTAAGTCCTTTAATACACAAATTAACATCTCTCCAAAATGAAAATTATTAAATAAATAGGGCAGGTAAAATGAAATCAGAAACCGTAAGCCACAAAACGGCACGTCATCAACGCCGTGTTCAGTTTTATAACTCAAGGCTGCCGATGGCTCTGTCTCTCTCTCCTTGGATAATCAAATGCAAATGCCTTTTAGCAATGGCAGTATTCAAATCCCACAAAAAATCAAGCAGGCTCCCCTGAAGGAGAACCTCCATTGGCACAAACTGTAAAACCTGCTGGGGGGCAGTGGGGTGGAGCAGTGTGCTCAAGAGTTCGTTAACATTCTGCAGAAACTGGAAAACTGGGTCTGGGAGGTTCTGATAACCAATGCACAGCAGGACAGCACAGGTCCTGAGGGGCTCAGAGGACGTGGGACAAGAGAACGTGATGAACCTAAAACAGCTGTGGAGGACAAAGGTCAAGCCAGCCATAAATCTTGTGAAGCAAGAAAGGATGGGCAAAACCATCACATCTCCGGTGTGAAGTTGCTTCAGTGAGTGTAGCAGGCAATCCAGGAACAGATGCTGGTATGCTGGGTCACCATCATGAAGCAACGAACAGCTGAAGGCTGGGAGTTCGACAGATTCCAGAAGCTGGACTTGCAGTGGAGTGTGCACTTGGAGATCACAGACAGTCGGTGAACCCACGAGCAGGCACTTGATTGGGTTGCTGGGTTCTCCACCCTGCTCATCCTGAAGGCACTTGGTAAGGCTCAACAACTCGGATAGCACCGACTCTTCTGAAAAGATGTGACAACAGCGGAATTGCTGCTTGGGACTGACCTTGGAGTCCACACTCAAAGCTTCTCCTAAGGACTTCTCGATGGCTTCATTAAGAGTCTTTAAAATTTCACTATCGCAGAAAGGAGAACATTTTACCTTCGGCAGTTTCTTTCCTTCTAAGATCTGCCATGAGTGGCACTCGAGACTGGAAGCAGTCCTTTCTAGGAGGGACTTCTGCCCGGGGTGATAGACGGCGTGTTCCTCCGCCCAACTGTTGAAGTAGCCTTTGGCTACTTTATCTTTCCATGAAAGGGTTTCCAGCATCTTCCGCTCATTATAGGTTTTAAAACACTTGTTTCTCTGTCCAAAACATTTCGTGTTCGTACTACAATCAAGATTGGATTTTTTAACGAGCCAGTGATTTCTAGAAAGAGGCTTCAGTTGAAATTTTTGCATAAAATATTGTACAGCACAGTCCCTTAAAGTATTCAATTTCTCTTGTTCCCCTGTTCCCATGCTCTCAAAAAGACGAATGTTCTCAGAAATAGTCTCTAACTGGTATCTATGAAAAAAGGAACAACACTCTTCGTGTTGCTCAAGAAAGGATTTGGGGAGCACATGATGGGGAAAGAGCGCCTTCCTGGTCATCTCAGTGCCGAAGTTCAACAACATCCTAGATAGCAAAGGATGGACAGCCTCTCTTCCCTTATAGGAGAGACACACCACATAGACTTCTGAGTTTCCCGCCTTGCTAGTAGCAGGTTTGAAAACGTGAACTCGGTCAAAGGAACAGTTTAGCAGGTACATGAGGTTCACAGAACAATGTTCAAACAATGTAAACATCTTTAGAACAAAGGAGCCACCATTTCCAAGAGTGGTCAGAGCAGTGACAGCTTCGCAATAAAGCAGAGAAGAGACTAAAGCTTCCTGTTCTCCTGGGTTTCCTTGGCAATCAAAACTCCCATCGGCGGTGACCAAGTGGATGGGTGACATGCCACTGAGGAAGTCCTGCAGCCCAGTCAGATATTTCAGGGTCATGATATCACCAGTATTATCTGGGCCGAAGTACCAGCAGTCCAAGGTATTTGCAATCAGCCGGTAGTCCGTAATCATCCTAAGATTGTCGTTGGCCTCATGGTATGGATTCAGGCTGTTAGCTACCCAACTCCACTCACAGGGGAACTGGTGAGACTTTAGATAATGGTTGAGGCTAGTTATGAAAGCGCCAGGAGCCTCACACAGGTGCAGAGAATTCAGTCTTCCACTCTGAAAGGCTTCCTGTGGAATAAGCGGGAAGCTGCACAGGATCTCCTGGAATTTGCACCATGCCTGAGTGCAGAGTTCTGCGTTCGCGGCCTTTTTGACATGAGAGATGATTTTTCCTGCCTTATTGGTGAAGGCAGTGTGACTGTGCCACTCGTCCAGCTTCTTGTCGCTCAGGAGGTTTTTCACTTCGTTGAGGGAGTTCTTCAAGTCAAGAAAAGCTCTGAACTCGATGTGCTCACAGGTGAAGCTCTCCGTGGGAGCTGGGAGCTGCCACTCACTATCGAGTGGCTTACGGTAGGAAAAGTTCTTGGCAAAAAGCTCGGACACGTCATTGAGGACGTCTGGGCTGAAGGCCTCAGAACAAGCTATTTGCTGAGCTGGAAGCTTTCTGCGCTTGCTCATCTTCAAACCGAGTTAAAATCTGGGAAGACAGAGCGGAAGGTTACAGGAGTCACCTTTACAGGGAGTGAAACAGCACTGGAGCACATCTGATCACACTCCGACAAATCCAGCAAACAATGCGAAGGCTGATGTCAGCACACTGTTACAAAGCAGAGCGACACGGAACAAAGGGGAGAGGCCTAAACAGCAATCAGTCCTGGGCATAAATTCCAGCTCTGCTACTTACAGTTCAATCAATGTCCTGGAAAATATGTCTTATTCTGGGGTTCAATATTTCTCTTATTTTAAAATATTGGTCTTTCAAATTATTTTAGAGGAGGTACACAACACAGAGTATTTAGTGGTGAGCGGCAGCTTTTGCCACAGCATCTCACCTGGCTCCTCCCCAAAGCTCTCTGTCCTCCGACTAGACACGACACACATTCTGTAACCGTACTTGCTTCGGCTTCATCCTCGAACGTGACCGCAAATCAAATGCCTTTTGGGACTTGCTATTCCCTTCATAACCCACCTTCCTGGCTGGGGATGTCTCCTACACCCCAGCCTGGCCAAGCCTCTCTGTTGCCAGCAACTTACCCACTTACAAGGGTTGCTTTATACACTTGTGATGACATTTCACTGAGACCAGTACTTTGGTGATATCAATCACTGATGTAAGCCATCACCTATTATTCATAGCTAGGGGTTTGGATCTAAAATGCTGTCCAAAGACCCTTGAGAGAAAAGTTTGGTTCCCAGTTTGTGATGCTACTTGGAGGAGGGGGAACCTTTAGGAGGCGGAGCCTAATGGAAGGAAGTTAGGTTACTGAGCAGCTATTAGGACCCCTGTCCTTTCTGTCCTTTCTTGGCTGCCATGAGGTGAACAGCCCTTCTCCTGCATACACTTTCCACCATGTCCTGCCTCATCATAGGGCCAATGGTCACGAGCCAACTGACCACCAACTGAAACCTCTGAAAAGGTAAGCCAGAATAAACCTTCTCCTAGTACAATGCTTATCGTAGGTGTTTCGACAATGTAAAGCTAACTGATGCATATCTTACACTGTTTGTAAACTAAATTGTACTTAAACCACTGGTCCTCTCGGTGGTTCTAAAACTGTCCAATGTTTTTCCTGGTACCTCTCTCAGATTCCTGACTCCCATATGCTTTGTTAGACAGCCCATACCTATCCTGTAAAATGTAATTGTTTCTTCTATCACTAAAATGTAACACGTCAAAAACAAAATTTAAAACTGAAAGAAAAGTCTGCAGTGAATAGAACTGCAGTCACTCTGCATTCTAGACCACAAGCTTGGCTGGTTGGTGGTCTGCCAAGATGGCTCAGCAGGTATAGGCGACTGCCGCCAAGCCTCTGACGATCAGAGTTCAATTCTGCAAACCCATTCGGTGCAAGGAAAAGAATGGAATCCTGCAAGTACGCCCACACATGTACACTCACATAAAAAATAAATGTAAACAAAGCAAAAACCCTAACAACAACATCAACAATATCAAAAAACCCCTAACTGACTAGGAAACCAGAAACATCTATGTTGGAGAGACAGAGGCTAGGAAAAAGAAAGATGGCGTTCCTTAATGGTATTGTTGGAAAGCTCTAAATTCCAGCAAGCGGACCGCTGAGTGTCCTATGTCACCCCACGGTAAATTGAGGCGTGCTTAAGTTTTCAACACATGCTCTGCGCTGATGTCACAGTCAATTCATCCGACAAATGGTTAGACATAAAATCTGTTAGACATAAAAAAACTGACAACTAAATCACCATCCCACAAAAAAACAGATACTTCAAGGTGAAAATCGTGAGTCGGGCACATCTCTTTGTACGCTGAGCAAGATGAACTCAAAGGAAATCTAAACTGAGAAATAAAGGTTAGCTATGACCACACGTGTGACTTCATGACGTTGGTGCTCTCTTTTACCAAACCTTTCCCTCCCTTTCCATCCTGTATTTTATCCTGTGTTCATCTGGTCCACAAGTCGGTAAGCTCCTTAAAGCAGTGGGTATCTTCTCTAATCATTTTGTTTGCCACAACTATTTACAAGTCCCACGTGAGTAGAGATGTCACAAACAGCAACATCATTTAACAGTTAGTAACTGTATTTAGAAAAGCTTCTAAGGGAATATGGAAACAGGGTATTTCTGCAGGCACAAAAAAAAATCCTACATAAGAGCAAACAGAAAATTGACTACGACAAGCTCATTTGTCCTGATTCACGCTGTGCTTACTGGGAACTGCAGCTACATTTAGATCTCAAATACGTCCTGTTTTGGAAAAAAAAAAAAGTCTGCTTTTAGTCATTAACTTCACATACTAATTAGTGGCTGTGGATAAGCTCTGAAATCTCACCGAAATTAAGTTGATAATTACCTTCACTTGCAAACAACTAAAGGGTTCAAATGCTCCAAGTTCCTGACTTGTACTTGAGCCTTCTTGCCAACTAATCTTATCATTACCCCCTCCCCTTACTCATTCCACTCCGGTCACACAAGCCTGCTGTTCACTGAAGACCCAGGCACATTCCACATCGAAACACCCTGCCCAGTACTGAGGAAATCTCTACCTGGGCTTTATTCCTCAACTATGTATATAGTTAATTCCCTCAGCTTCTCCTAATATTTGCTCGAAGGCAATTTACTCTGTGAAGCCTATCCTAACACACTTATTTGTAAATTACATCTCGGGCTCCCAATGTCCCTTACCCCACTTTCTTCCGTGGCATTCACATTTATCACTTATTTTTTCCCCTGTGTTGTTTGTGATTTGTCTTCCTCAACTTCCTCAAACTAGAATGTAAACCCCGCGTCTTTGCAGAACAGGAATCTTAATTCTAGTTACTTACATGCCATCCCAAAAGGTTCCAACAGTGGCTAGCGGGCAGGGAAGCACAGGGGCATTAACTGGATAAATGAACGAATATTACACTTAGCCCCAAAAAGAAAGCTCTGAACACAACAATATATTTCAATTTCACCCCAGCACTCCAATGCACGACTCCACGGAGTGGTATTAGTGAGGCTGATCAGTATCACCTGTAGTGTTTTGCAGGCTGCAGCCGGAAGGCAGGAAGCTTCCTGTTCAAAGCCACAAGGAAATGATTGTAAAATTTCTAAGTCCAACACCAAAGTCGTTAAGTTCTCAACAGCTGTCAGGTCTAAATGAGCATCAGGGAGTGTTATCAACGTTCCCGCCAACTTTTCCAAGGAAATAAAAACATTGGGGCATGTGCAGTGCTCACACCGGGCCTCCGGACAGCCACATCTCAGACACTCATTCGAGCAGTCCGGCCCCTGGTCCTCAGCGAACCGTCCCGGGACTGTCACTCACCGAGAAGCCGGATCCGCATTCCTTCAGCCCACGCCCACCAGAACCGCTCGAGCTGGAGTAGAGTAGCACTGCACACGCGGTTCCTACTCTAGCGAGCCACCTGCCACTTCCGCTCCCGGGAACAGCTTCCGGGGGTGGCGTCTCCGCTACGTACTCAGTAACCACGGTCGCGGACAAAGAGGCGGGAGCGCCTGGAAGACTGCGCGGATCCGCGCACGCGCAACTGGAGCCCGAGCCTCCTCTAGGCCACGCCCCCACCGGCTGCAAGGCTCTTGACAGCCACATTGCGCAGGCGCCCTCCAGGAGGCCTGGCGTCACATCACATGAGAGGACCGCAACTCCAGGCGCTGAGCTCTGGTACTGAGAAACGTTTCCTTCTCTGCGGGTCGCCATGGCAACGGAGCTGGGCTTTGGAATCCGAAGGTTTACCCTGGATGGATAGAAATAAATAGATTAGATAGATAGATAGATAGATAGATAGATAGATAGATAGATAGATAGAT
>NW_021604632.1:5509446-5538291 GCF_004785775.1 Grammomys surdaster
GATAGATAGATAGATAGATAGATAGATAGATAGATAGATAGATAGATGAAAGTTCCTAGGAGAGTTCCTGCATTAAAATTAATTTAATGCTAGTTCCTGCATTAAAATTATCCTGCTCAAAGTAAAGAAATGAAACGAGTTAGTATCGTCATTTAAATAATGTTTTTACGTATTAATACGCCAAGAAAAAAGAAAACCACCTGAAGTAGTGCCACAAGCCTTTGATCCCAGTTTTCATGAGTCAGAGGGAAGCAACCTCTGAGTTTGAGGTCACTCTGATCTACATGAAGAGTTCCAGGTCAGCCAGGGCTACCAGAGGAGGGTCTCTCAGGCCTGGAACTCCCTTGTTAGGCTAGACTGTCCGTCTAGTCACAAGTCTCCAACTGTCTCCACCTCCCCAGCTGTGGGTAGCCACAGCTGCTGTGAGTTCATAAGTGTAACAGCCATGTCATGTTTAGAGGACAGTGCCTCACTCGTTCCCTCTTCTAACCCCCTCTCCTGCAACGTTCCCTGATCCTGGGGGAGCAGGTGTTATATAGATGGCCCGTCTATAGCCGAGTGCTCAGTCACTTCTCAGAACTTTGAACAGATGAGTCTGCATTCACCACCACCCACTGCAATAAGAGCTTTTCTGAAGACTGGGAACAGCGCCGACCTACAGGTATAAGTAAAGTGTAAACATTCAGAAGGTTTGGCAACTTGATCATTTAGAGAAAAAAAATAAGTGGATTCTCCCTTAGAGCCCATGATTTTGTTAGTAATGGGTTTGGGCCCTATTTACAATACCAGCCATGAATTCCTCTTGTGGAGCAGGCAAACATCTAGTGAATACTTTTGAAACATTCCCTTAAGTTCCTTCCTACTCTTCCACCTTCAAGAAGCAGCTATCAACCTATCTCCCATCACCATAGTTGAAAATGTCTAGTCTAGAATTTCACATAATTCAGTGATTACAGTTTGACTCTTTGTTTCCAGACTCTTTGATTTTTTAATATGTATTCATCCATATATGTCATATAAAGACATATTTTATGTCTTTAAAATTTTATATTGTAAATTGATTGTCATTCTGTGGGTTGACTTTAATCAGTTCTTCTACTGAAGGGTGTTTGTTTAGTTTCTAGACTGGCAATATTATGAATGAACCTGTTGGTGAGCTTTCTAGTATGTTGTTTATGCATATGTTTTCATTATTCTTGTGTAAATGATTTAGGTGTGGAGGAAGTGGCTCATCCAATAGGTCAGCTTCTCAAACAGCATCATGACTCAGAGTCATTGCATCTGGTGTGTCTTCTTAAGACTACCCAGATTTCGGAAGTGTTCCACCGTTTTTGTATTCCTAATCATAATTGTCTTCATTTTAGCCGTTAGAGAGAATCTGTTGCTTTTAAAATGTGATTCTTTTCTAATTTAATTTATTCTTTGAGACTCTCATACATATGTATAATATATTTTGATCACCCTCATCCTCTTCCAACTTCCCCCTCCCGATTTTATACAATTTTCTTTATTTTCTTTTTTATAGCTCGCTGATTCCAATTAGAGATAATAGTGCATAGGACCATCCACTAGACCATTTGTGGACCTACAAGACGCCACATTTCTGATAATAAATATTATTTTAAAATGTCAATATATGAATATTGTTCTTTTGTGGAACCAAGTAATGTATGAGGGATCTATAATCTATTAAATGAAATTACTATGTTTATAAATACTGTCAGGAATATTACAAACAGCAAAGGATGTAGGGAATCTTCCCTGGGTAAAACAGTACTACACAAACAGTAGCCATAAAACCTGCGCAGCTTTAAAAATGTTAGTCCTCTCAATTACATGACATAAATACACTTACTGTTTCTGTTTTAGAAGCAGAATGCAGGCGGAGAATAATCTGATAATTCACTGAAAGTTATGTCGTCACTAGGCAGCAGAGTCAGGGTGTGAACTTGAGCCTGCGCAAATCCAAATTGCTGCCAGCTGTGGCAAGCCATCTCTATCATTCCCATCCAGACTCAGAAAGGCGTGTCAGTGGCAATAGTTTTTAAAAGAAGATGAATGGCATCCACTTTGTCAGAAAAGCAAGACTGTTGAAAAGGTTTTAGAAAAGATGAAGTGATCCGGATGTGTGAAGCAGACACGTGCGTGACACCTGCCTCTCACTATACTGCCTGCCTCAGACTGTACTGCCTGCCTCAGACTATACTGCCAGCCTCAGACTGTACTGCCAGCCTCTGGAGCCCTTGCTCCTAACTGAACTGCTTTGTCTAGCCTCAATAGAAGAGGATGCACCTAGTCCTACTGCAGTTTGATATTCTAAGGCTAACTGATATCCATGAGAGGCCTCCCCTTTTCTGAGAAGAGAGGAAGGAGGGGTGGATGGGGAGGAGGAGAGAGGGAGGGACTAGGAGGAGAGAAGAAAAGGGAAGCTTCGATCGGGATGTAAATAAATAAATAAGTTAATTGACTAAAATAAAAGAAAAGTAACACACAGAAGAAAATTAGAGTAAAACTAATAACCAACTTGGCTCCTGTCACATTGGGCGGAATAGTTGCATTGTAATATTTAGTGCACAGGCAAATGGGAGTTGGAAGCTTTTTGCATACTGTTTAGAAACAAATATTGCAAGTTAACTTTTAAGCATAAATGTAAGAATTCCACATATCAGTTGTAAAAGCAATTTTTGTGTATTTTACTACCATACCATGTAAACTTCACCCTACATTTTAACACATATTTAGGACTAAAACACAGTATGAGCTATCTTTTTAAAAATATTTTAAAGCAATTTATGCTTGTTCTGACTAAATGGTGTTGAATTACCAAGTAAGGAAAAGTTGAGATGTATTTTATAGGCTATAAATATCACTAAAATATTTTTAAATTAACCTTAAAACAAGAGTTTAATATTGTCAATAATAATGTGCTAGCCTAAGATATTTTTTTATTAAAATAAGTTTGTGGTTCACTCTCCAGCACAGCATAAGGATAAAAATAAAAGATGAAAAACAGAAAAATATACAATTACATTGTTGTAAACTGAATTGTGTCTCCTCAAAACAAATGTGTATGTTGAAGCCTTAACTCTTAGTGTGATTCTTTTGGAGATAGGAATTAAGGTTGAATAAGGCCTAGGGAGGGACAATAATCTGATAGCACTAGTGTTATTTTTATTTTGAGTGTGTGTGTGCCTGCGTGCACACACACGTGCACATGCATGTGTAAGGCAGATTGCCTAGACAATGCAGAACCAGTGGGAGGAATATTTATCCCTCTAGTACAGTGGTTCTCAACTTTTCTAATGCTACAAGCTTTTAAAACCATTCCTTATGTTGTGGTGACCCGCAACCATAAAATAATTTCATTGCTACTTTATTGCTAAAATTTTGCTACTGTTGTGAACTGTAATGTAAATATCTTATATATGTAACATCTGATGTACAACCCCCAGAGAGGTCGGGACCCACAGGTTGAGAACCTCTGCTCTAGTGAGATGCTGTGCTTTTCCTCTCTGGAAAGCTTGTCCTTCTGTACAGTTGCTCGCTAAGTTGTAACCAAATAACTTCATTAAGTCTGCCTGCTTTCCCGAATCCCTTTCTAACTCACTCAAAAGTTAGTAAGGTTGAAAGTTGTACAGATAATGTCTTGGGACTCTATGACAAAATAGTGCAATCAAGTGCCGTAAAGTACAGAAATCAAGGCTCACACGGGTCCAGGCACTAGGAATCCCAGTTCTTGGCTCTCTTCCTGGCTTTTAGGATGCTTGACTTCTTGCTCTGTCTCTGCACGATACAGAAGAGATAAGCGCTCTAGTCTCTTCTAAAGAATCAGTCTTCTTGTGAGGGTCCCTTTAGTCTGACCACACCAAAGTCTACTTAACATCTACGATATTAATCTTGATTGTCAACTGGATGTGATTTAGAAGCACCTAGAAATAAAACTCTTGGTGTGTGTGTGTGTGTGTGTGTGTGTGTGTGATGGATTTTCTTGACTAGGTTAGTAGCAGTGGGAAAACTTAACCTTAAATGTGTGGGGCACCACTCCATGGCCTGGGGTTATAGACTGGATCAAAAGCAGCAGGTTAACTGAGTGCCAGCATTCATGACTACATACCTTCTAAGTGTGACTGCCGTGTGTCCAGGCATGGGAAGTGATGGCTATTCTTGGTTGCACACACTTTGACAAGCCTGCAAGGAGAGAAGCTGCCTCCATCATTTGCCTAAAAGGACTGTCTGTGGGATATCTTCTTGATTACTAATAACCCCCAAGGAGGAAGGTGAGTGTTGTCACGCCCTGGGCAGGTGGTCCTGGGTGGTATAAGGAAGCTAACTGAACAGAACCAGGAAGCATGCCAGTAAACAATGTTCCGTTGTGGTCTCGGCTTCAGTTTCTGTCTCCATGCTTCTGCCTTGAGCTCCTGCTTTGGCTTCCCTCAATGATGGGCCAGCTGTATAAATCCTTTTCTTCCAATATTGCCGTTGGTCATAGTGTTTAACCCAATCCCACAAACCAAACTAGAAACAGCCGCTTCACCATCCTACCATCACTCCTGAAAATAAACACTCTCTGCCTTGAGTTGTGTGTTTTTTTCAGTGTTTTGTTATAGCAACAAGACAGAGAACCACTAACACCTTCCAAAATCTTCAACCTCAAATTACATCACTAGAGAGATTAGGTCTCCACATGTGAATTCAATCCAGGGGAAGTAATGAGGATCTGGGACACAGAGGACCATGAAAATTAGATTTTCACATCCTCCTCTGCTGCAATAGGAAATCCTAACAAGAGAGAGGAGTAACCATTTTTTGTTCTTAAAGATTTAGGGCCAGTAGTGAAAGAGTCAAACAAATTTCCCAAAGGAAGTTGTAAACTAAAACGTGGTTAAATATCATCCTGTCAGAAAGCTGAACTAATTCCCCACCCTGTGAATGTGCAAGCAATGGCTTCCTCATTACTCATTATTAGGGATCATCATGGCGCTTTATTTTTAACTGGAATCAGTGCCCAACTTGTTAAAGCACTGGCCCTGGGGAGCTGTAGTGTTGAGAGCTCACTTAACACTGTGGCCCCTTGGGATCAATATGACTGCTCTTGGTGAGTGGTGAAGCTCACCAGCTCTTGCAGCTGAGTGCCTGGGCTGAGCTCTCCACAGCCTAGCTTTGTAACCTTAGGCAAGGGAAGACCCACAAGGTGGTGTTAGGATTAGCAAACAAACACCAAGGACTCACTTGGTAGGTGCTAGCTATACCTAGAAAATGCTAGAAGAAGAGGAGGAGGAGGAGAGGGAGGAGGAAGAAGAGCAGGAGGAGGAAGAGGAAGAGACAGTGGAGGAGGATTTGGAAGCTAGAGTGCTAAATTCAGACCTCCTTTGCAGAGATTTTTCTCTGCTACTTTTCCTTAATATATTCAAGATCATCAGTAGAACATGGAAGGGAAGAAGGGTAGGGGAAGAAAGGAATAGGAAAGGAGCTGGAGGAGATGAGAGAGAAGATGACTGAGGCCAAATGATTTCGTATCTGCCACTGAGACTCTGTCTGCTCTATCTGCAGTCTGCCTTCAACAATTTGGGCTGATTTCAAGGGAAGCTAGACAGGCTGTAAACTGCAGAACAAGTATTTTTTTTTAAAGATTTATTTATTTATTATATATGAATACACTGTAGCTGTCTTCAGACACACCAGAAGAGGGCATCAGATCTCATTACAGATGGTTGTGAGCCACCATGTGGTTGCTGGGATTTGAACTCAGGACCTCTGGAAGTGCAGTCAGTGCTCTTAACCACTGAGCCATCTCTCCAGCCCGCAGAACAAGTATATTATCACCTTGGAGGCGTTCACAAACTGAGCAACGAGGAAGGAGGACCACAAAGCAGTTTTGCTTTGTATTATCATTTATGTGATTTTAATAACACAGGAAGTCATTCTGTTCAGTGTGTTTTGGTACAAATAGAAAAAGACTGTTATCCAGACGTGAGTGAGGAAGATATCTACCAAGCTTGAAGAGTGTCTTTTGGCAAAGTTCAGGGACTCGGGCGTAGGAATGGGGGACAAAGGACATCAGTTGGATCTGTAATGTTTTATTCTTTTTTTATTAAGCCCTGAAGCAGTAGCAAATATCAGTACTTTAAAATTTTGGGTAGTGGATACAGCAGTGTTCTATTGTTCTCTTTACTCTCTCTATAAGATACTTTCTAAAGCTTTGAAACGTGAACAGAAAGATGATTTCTCCCATCCTAAATCCATCTGAACTCCAATCCTTTGTAGAAGTGTCTTCTTTGTTCAGCTAAACCACGCACACACATACACACACATTTTCAGGAATGCACATCCATCTCATGTCCAACTTAAAATAAGATTTTATGACTATTAAAACGGACTCTATGTTTGTGAGTGTTCACCAAAATACACTTCAAATTCTGAACCATTTGTATTGAACTGGGTTCGTATTTCATGTCATTAATGAGCAACACTAATACCACATTAAGTCTGGGGAAAGTGTTTTGTGGTTACCAAATTGCTGGAATATATGCTGAGAATAGACAAGCAATTGGTTTCATTTCAGAGGGCAAGTCCCGCTGATAAACGGTGGCTGCCTAGGAAGATTTGGGGAAAGACTGTGAAGTCAAATATGGACATATCAAGCAGCAGAGATTGGCTAGGGAACCGTGTCAAGGGCAGGGTAGTGGAGTGGTAAGCTACATGTCTTGCATAGTCCCAGAAGATTTTTGATTCTCTTTCTACCACTCTCTCTGATCCCTTATTGTCTCCTACCTACGCCATTTATCTTGTGCTTTCCAAGATTTTATTCTCAGTCATGGTGAGTCCATGTCCTAAGGAGACATTCCCACCCCCACCCAGTTAGGCGTGACTCCTCTTTCTCCCTACAGCGGGTACGAGGCATTTGTCTCTAAATATTCCAGTTCTTTGTTTCCCATCTATTAGGCTGCAGTTAGACCGTGGGCGTTGAAAGGACACGGTGGATATTGATCTAAGCACTCCTGGCTTGTGGGCATAGTAAGTAATCAATAAGTGTTTGTTAAATGAAGGAATGATTTAATGAATGGTGTCCTTGTTTGGCAGACAAAGGAAACAAGCCCAGAAGTTGAGACTTTTCTCAAGGTTACCTTTCCTTCAGGAGGATCGGCAGATATGTTCTTGATCCCAGCGTTTCAGCCAGCTTCCACCCCCTTCTTTACTTGTTTGCAGCAAAACTTCTTGGAAATTCTCCATGTTGTTCCAATTCCTCTCTAACTATTTCTCTGATGGCTCCCCCAATCAGCTATACAGCTCTACTCTTTACTGTCACCGTGGTATCTGCACATCTATGTATAGTGGGTGAGCCTTGGAACTCAACTTCCTTTGATCCTTCCATTGTATTTGATACAATTGATCTCTTGCTTGCCGTAGATAATAGCACTTTATGTGGAGCCCCAAACACTAGCCCTAAGTCTCTCCTCCTCCTCCTCCTCCTCCTCCTCCTCCTCCTCCTCCTTCTCCTCCTCTTCACTGACTCTCTAGTCCAGTCTTCTTCCCTCCCTGAATATGGTTTCTACGTGGCCCAGACTAACCCAGGCTTGTTTCAAACTCTTGATCCTCCTGCTTCAGCCTCCTGAGTATTGGGGATATAGACATATACCATGTACCTGGTTCTGATGTCTTAGTACTAGAGTGAACCAGTGCCCATTTCTTGGCCCTTGTGTTAGGGTTTTTATTGCTGTGATAAACTATATGACAAAAATCAACTTGTAGAGGAAAGGGTTTATTCCAGCTTATCACAATCCACCACTGAGGGAAGTCGGGGTAGGAACTCAAATAAGGCAAGAAGCCAGAGGCAGAAGCCAATGCAGAGACCATAGACCAGTGTTGCTTACTGGCTTGCTTTCCATTGCTTGCTTAGCCTGCTTTCTTGGAGAACCACCAGCACCAGCACAGGGATAGTACTGTCCACCATGAGCTGGTGGTCCCTCCCACACAAATCATCAATCAAGAAAATGCACTAGAGGCCAATGTGGTGGAGAAATTTTCTCAGTTAAGGTCCCCTCTTCCAAAATGAATGTAGCTTGTGTCAAGTTAACATAAAGCTAGCCACCATAGCCCTCTTCTCTGTGCCCTTCCTGGGAGACCTCATCCATTCACAAGCCTTAAAAATCACCTACACGTCAATGATCTCCAAGTGTGTCTTTAGCTTAGCTCCGCCTTTTAGTCTCTAGTCTCTTGTAGTATCCAACATCCTACTCAGTATCTTCATTAGGATGTTTTCTTGGTCTGTTTTGTGTTGTTATAAAAAAAAACAGCTAGAACTGGGTAATTATAGTCTAAGAACATGGTAATGGTACCTACTTGGCTTTTGGTGAGGATCTCATACTGCCTCAACTCAAAGTGGAAAGCAGAAGGGGGCATGTAAGAAAAACATGAAAGATGAATCTTCTTTATCACAACTCTGCCACTATTAATACAAGTCCACAAGAATAAGAAGTCATTTGTATCAGAAAAGCATAAATCCATTCATGACTCATGTTCCACTGAGTATGTAGTAGTTTGAATGGGTTGTCCCTCGTTTTCTCCCACATTTGAATACTTGGTCCACAGTTGGTGCTAGTATTTGGGAAGGCTTAGGATGGATGGCCTTGCTGGAGGAAATGCATCGCTGGGGTGGGCTCTGAGGTTTCAAAGCCTCCTGCCATCTCCAGTTCATCCCTTCTGCTTTCTGTTTGTAGTTCAAGATGAGAACGCTCAGCTTCTGCTGTCATGTCCTTACCTCAGCATCTTTAATGTAGGCTTGTAGGCATATATCCACTATGTCCGGTATCAATTAAATTTAAGATGCCAGGGAAGTAGCTGCTATGATTTAAGTATGATTTGTTACCACCCAAACTTATATTGAGCCTTGTTAGTTTCTCCATGGGAATCGAGAAATGGGGGCCCCGAATTAGTTCCTTATTCTGTGGCTGTAATAAATCATCAGGACCATGACAACTTACAGAAGAAACAGATTATTTTAGGCTTAGACTTCTAGATAGATAAGAGCCTAACACCATCATATCAGGGAATCATGATGGCAAGCATGGGCAGAAAGCCGGAACATTACAGGTTCAAGGTCAGGGTGGGCCACCTAGAGATTTGAATGCCAACCTAAGCATCATAGTAAAATATAAAGGCCAAGTGTGTGTCTCAATGGTACAGCACCTGCAAGATCCTGTTTCTTCTCAAACACACACACACATACAGAGAGAGAGAGAGAGAGAGAGAGAGAGAGAGAGAGAGAGATTCAAATGCACACATCTCTTTCACCTACAGCATTCTATGTATCAACTACGAGAGGCTGGATGAGTCAGCAGTTCTCTCTCCCAGTTGAGCGAATTTTGCTGTCATTATACATGATAATGCATTTGGAACTTGGTTTTTTGTTTTGTTTTGTTTTACTGTGGCTATCCCACTAATGCCCTTTCTTAATCGTGATTTTAATATTTTTATTTTGCTTCCAACCAGCTCCTAGGTGCTAAGTCTGCAAAAGCTTTAAAACGTTGGTTTGTTCAGTGCACTCAGGTACGAGCCCGATGAAACATACCGAGCCTCGTGAATACAATGAACACCTCAGTAAAAAATTTAGAAACCAGAGTAACACGGCCTTAGTTCTCTCCTCAGCCTTTCTTTTCACCTTTTGGCTCATGAAATCCATCCCTGAAGTTTTCTGCTTCTGCCTCATCGTGTTTTCGCTCTGTCTCACTGAGCTCGTGTTCTTAGTAATTTCCTCTGTAGCTTGAAGCCATGGCAGCAAAGTCTTCCGAGGCCCCTTGGGTTCCTCCATCTCCCATCTCTTTTTGGTCTGCTCTTTCACTTGGTCCCCCTGCGGGATGCATGCATGAGCACCACATTGTTCTGGTCATCTAGCTTGTGTTTCATCCCTACATCTTTGCTCAGTTCTTTTTACTCTGTCAAGGGAAAAACAGTGAATCCTTATCCTCACCTTCCAGCCTTTGGCTAAGATCTTTATTCCTTTCCAGCGAGAATTTTGATACCAGGAGATTACCTTATATCTGCCTCTTATAGCCCAAGGGCAGAACCTTGGGAAGAGCTCAGCAGACACTCTGAAGCCTTTGGCATAATTTATCCTCACTCTCCACCTCTAAGATGTTAGTAATGTCTAGTTTGAGATATCCTCTGTCCCAGTGTCAACTTGACACAGCTTATTGTCACGAGACAAGGGAGTCTCTATTGAGGGATTGTCCACTGGGCCTGTCAGTGTGTCTTGATTGTTAATAGAGGCAGGAAAGGCTGGCCCGCTGCAGGAGAGTCTAATCCTTGGGCAGGTGGTCCTGTGTTATATAAGAAAGCCAGCTAAACATAAGCCTGCAAAACTGAGCCAGCAAGCAGTGTTTTGCATGGCTTCTGCCTCAGGTTCCTTTCCTGACTCTCCTCAGTGATGGACAATGACCTATAATTTGTAAGTCAAATAAACCCTTTCTCTCTGAAGTTGATTTCTGTCAGGGTATTTTATCACAGCAACAGAAATGAAACTGGAACACCTAACAACATTGTAGATATCCTAGCTTATGCAAGTGTACTTCATGATGTTCGCACAAGGATGCCATAACTTACTGATGTATCACTTTTATATATGACTGCATATATAAAAATACATACATACACATATACATGAATAATACATACACACACACACACCGATGGATGGCAACGTCTTCTAGCATTCTTAGGAATACAGGAAGGGGATGAGAAGATGAATTGTGGTGGCCCCAACTACAGGCAATGACAGGACCTGCTAAACAAGCTTTGGATTTTTTTTGGAGGGAGGGCAAGATATCTCACCAATGCTTTTCTGACTTTCTCAGCAAACAGTACCAGCATCCTTTTCCCAGAAAGGCTTGTGTTGTGCTTGGCATTGGATAGTAAAAGTGGAATGCTCAGAAAGCTGTCCCCACACACAGCCAGGAAGGAAGATGCTTACTGGGATGAATGAACCAGGAGGTGGGGTAGGTAGACTGATCCACGGATGTGTGTGGGTGGCAGGGAGATATGGGGATTCTTATAATAGAGTCTCAGCTCTGGAAAGTAAGAAATGAGGGCTTGACCAGTGGCCTCGGGATGGAGGACAGAAGAAGATGGAGGGGCGTGGAGGTGAAGTAGGAACATCTGCACATCTCCCTCCACTGGGGAGATTCGCAGCTCCTGGAAGAAGGAAAGCATCATCCCAGGGAAAAGAGCAAATGCAGTCGCTGCTTCCACGGAACAGCTGACATCGTGGGCTTTGCCCTCAGAAGGCAGAGACCTTTTAAGCATTGATGATTACCCTTGTGAGCTCCGTCTTCGGCCTCCGTCTTTGTGATGGATTGCCACCTGCATGATGCCCTGGCATTTCAACCCACAAAATAATTGGCTGTGGAAGGTTGTTGGATGCCTTTCTGTGGAAGCGAGCTGCAGAAATAAGTCCAATTCTATCAACTCAAATATATTTTTGAGCGTTTGAATCTGAAAGCAACAGTTCTGTGTTTAGTCAACTTCTCTGCGATTCAAAACTGTGCTTTACTATAATATTTAAAATGAAAGCAGTTCACTGTTGTGTAGTTAAGTAGCTATTTGTCTCATGTGGATCACTTGATATTTTATGTTCTTTTCTAGATCGTTTCTGGAAGGGGCATAGTGTTCTCTAGATGTCTCTAAGAGGAAGCCAGGGTGCCAACGCCTCATGTGAGCAGGCTTAACAGACATGTGAGGGCTCTTTAAGATTTATGTCTTTAAGGTATATTTATGTGTTTGTGTGTAGGCCTCTGTATATGTACACAGGTATGCAGGTACATGAGGAGGCCAAAAGAGGGTGTCGGATACCCTGGAGCTGGAGTTACAGAGGGTTGTGAGCTGTACAAAATGGGTGCTGGAAACCGAACTACCCCATCAGTGCTTACTCTTAACCTCTGAGCTAGATCAGTGCACACATTCTTAATCACCGAGTCAGCCCTCCAGTTCCTGAAAAGTCAGGCAGGCATCTAACCAAACCTCGTTGACCTTATAAATGTTAATGTGTAATAGCTAATTAATTAACATTTGTTAGTCTGTTGCCTCATCTTGGAAAGCTTGGCTAACTGCATTCTCTGGGCTCACACTGTCTCCTTTAGCATTACAAAAACAATATGTGCTACAATTATCTGACTCTACAGGTGACTGTGACTTGTAGAGGTTCTGTAACTCTTGCAAACACTCACAAGTTGGCATGTTGTTGTAAAGTAAGAACAAGATGACAGCTCAGACCTCCGGGCTTTTGCAACTGTGGAAATCCTGCATCAGCCATCTCGGGCTGCATAATTAACTACCCTAAATCTTAGTCCTTTACATTGTAGAAGGGTGGAGTCAAAGTGGCTTAAAACAGCATCCACCTTCCAGTAGCTTCTGTGGCTCAGGGATCAGCACCTGGCTTAACAGGGTGCCTCTGTTTAAGGTCCCTCCAAGGGTTACAAACAAGGAGCCAGACAGGGCTGCAGACATTTCTGGGCTTGAGAGGGAAGGGTCTACTTACAAGATCTTTCCACTGGGTGTTGAATGGAGAGTTCCCTGCTGACATTTGACCAGAAGCCATCCTCAGATCTTTGCCTCACAGATTTTGCCAGGGGACACATGTGATAGCCTCCTTTATCAGAGCCAGCAGAGGTAAGCCGGGCGGAATGTGAGTGGGATGCAGGACCTAGTCTGTAACCTAACTTTAGAGATGGCATCTTACCAGTTAATCCCATCTATATACTAGAGGCAAGTCTCTAAGCTCAGCCCTTATTTAAGAGCTAGATTCCTGTCACCAGAGATAAGCTATCCTTGGGGGTAATTTCAGAAGACACCCACAACAGAACCCTTCTCAAATAACTGCCCATGTCTTGTCACTTACAGGGTCACACTGAATGTGTTTATACTTATATTGCGTGCCTATAATCTCCTAAACACAGTGGCTGAACCAGAGATGGGCACTGCTCTTCACTAACAGGTGAGACTCTCCCCTGCAAGAGCTCTAAATCGTAGTTCAGAGACTTGCTTTGCTCTCTGCTATGGGCTTGAAATAAAATTAATTGGGAGCTATGGGGAAACCATCATCTTCTGCTGTGGACCAGTGAGTAGAGATGGCTGAGTGAGAAAGAGAAAATAAGAGACAGAGGCACACAGAGAGATTGGCTGTGGTTCCTCCCCTGGGTTTGGAGAAATTCAATAAAAGCATTAGGATTCTGTCACTCTGAAGCCAGGGTTGAAATCCATACTATCTAACAACCAATAATGACCAAAATACCAACCAATCCAGGGGGAACTCTCCACAAACAACTGGGGGCGACATCATGTGCTGGTACTCACCAGCCCAGCTACCTCCCCTTCCCAAGGTGAATATGAACTGCTAAACCACAGTGTCAGCCTCTGTGGTGGGGGGCGGGTGCACACTGAGGGAAGGGTGAGGCAGAAGAAACTCAAATTGACAGGACGGAGGAGAAGCCTCTCTCAGTAACCTTGGCGGGATCACAGTTTTTTTCTGCATCTCTTTGGGAGCTAGAAGAGCTGCAGACCACCTACAGGTGAGGCTTCTGTATTGATGTTCAGTGTTTGCTGGCTCTTCACTAGAATCCCTTGAAGCACACACACAAGTGTCCTAGTCAGGGACACAAAGCCTGAGCTACGTGAGAGGAGGAGGGAACAATCTATACCCAGAAAATGGGATAGCAAATGTGCTACTGCTTTGCAATAGAACCCACAATCTGGACCTACGTGGAGCTTCCTCGTGGGCCCAGGGACTGTAAATCCATCCATCCTATGTGCAGAGTTCCATAGACACGGAACATGGAAATTGCAGGTATGAAGCATTTACCACATACTCCTGTGGTATCACCAAAAGGAAACAGGAAAGAAAACTCAAGAATCAGCTTGGGGAGAAGAAAAAAAATGTAATGTTTTTTAATTAACATACATGCTACTAGATATCATCATGACATTTTATCGAGTATATTCTTATTTTTAGTTAAATCAGCAAAATTAGTGGATGTTCACAAAGCCAAAATCTGCTCAGAGAGACACTGATGGGACAGTTGTTGCTAAACTCAGCAGAATTTCCACCTCAGTCATTATCTCCATCACAGTGCTTCTTAGTGTGTGTGTGTGTGTCTGTGTGTGTGTGTGTCTGTGTGTGTTCATGTGTGTACGCACATGTATGCCCATGTATACAGAGGCCAGAGGTACATGTCTGGTGTCTTCTTCAAATTTCTCTACCTCATGGTTTGTTTCAGGTTTTTTCTTTTTTTCCCCTGGGACAGAGACTCAATGAACCTGGATATCAATTATTCAATTAACTCTTCCTGTCTCTGTCTCGACAGCGAGGGCTACTGTGTCTGGCTTTCTAACATGGGTCCTAGGAATTGAACTCAGGCATTTATGTTTGTATGACAAACACTTTACCAATGGAGCCATCTCCCCAGCCCTTCTACCACGTTTTATCTTCCCTGTTCAGAACAAACACCAATAAGTATAGTCCAAGAGCTGGCAAGGAAGCAAATCCTGAAGTTTCACTGTGAACTTTACATTGGGGCTGCTTGTCTTTCCAGAGCTTCTGTTAGGATAAATCTTTTCATAAGAGGACACTGGCAGTGGCTTATTTTTCTCACTTTGGCTATGGTGGACGATTGTTTTGTTTCCTAGTTCAACAAAAGACAGAGTGAATTGTTACGCTTAGAAAAAGATGTATATTCCCCTGCCTACAATGGCAGTTTCCCTTCTAGAAAATAGCATTGATTTTAGTACACTAGGGGTCACTACTCACGGTTCTAAATCATAACTCATAATCCAAAAGATTCTTTAATCAAGCAGTTTGCCCTAGGAGGTACTTTGAGTTACAATGCATCGTAGATATTACTTTTTAAAAAAAAATCATTTGGGTGGAACCCTGTCATTCTAGCTACTTGAGAGTCTGAGACTACTCTGAGGCAGGAGAATCACATGTTGGAAGCCTATTTGAAATACACTGAGTTCAAGGCCAGCATAGGAAACTTAGAAAGATTTTATCTCAATGTCTCAGTACCAGACTTAGTACAAGGCACTAAGTTTGATCCTCGGTACTACAAAAAGTGTGTGCACTCATCCATGAGTGTGTGTGTGTGTGTGTATTATAATTCTACTTTCAAAATCTCAGATGAGTTGTGACACTCTAGAGTTCTAGTCCAACTATGACAACCACAGGATTATATAGAGAGATAGCCTTTGGCTACTCATCGGAATGGCTACTCATTGGAATGAGAATGACCTCCATAGTTCCACATGGTTGAATACTTGGTCTGAAGTTGGTGGAACTATTTGGGAAGGATTAGGAATTGTGACCTCATTGGGGGAAGTATGTCTTTGGGTGCAGGGCTATAAGGTTTCAGAAAGACTCACTCTATTCCCCATGTGCCTCTCCCTTTCTGTCTCTTGCTCGTGGATCAAGCTGTAAGCTCTCAGCTGTTCCTGCTGTAGTGCTCTGCCATCGTGGACTCTAACTCTCAGGAACCGTAAGCTCAATTGAACACTTTCTTTTATAAGTTGGCTTTGTCACCGTGTTTTGAGACCACAGTAGAAAAGTTGCTAAGGTAATGACTGATGATGCCTAGTGTTTATCCGCTGTGTCATCAAGTATCAGGGACCACATGGAGACACCCCACATTGATTATCCTACTTTATGACACTCATTGGTACTCCTATCTTACAGAAAAGAAAACCAGTACATCAATAGATTCAGAAATCCCATCGGGGCAGAATAGGAAATTGGAACTAGTTTGACTTGCTCCAGTGTCTTCTCTGAACCACTTCTCTGAACTGCTACATCTAAGTCTTAAAGTTACCACCACTATTTTTAATATTTTGGCAAAATAGTAACTTTGTGATTCATCCCTCAGTGAGTCTGTATTTAAGTGGTTAGCAACTAGCCAAGGATAACCAGGTGCCCTTCCCAGCAGCATTAATTAGTAAGTGAGATTGTTCATGCTTCCTTCATTAAGGGTCAATTTGGCAATCCCTCTGGCCTCTCCTGGGCATTCTTGTGGTCCTGAGGTCAGTGGCTGGCTAGGGATGGGTTTCTGTCAATCTTAGTTGGGTTCTCTCCTGTATTCTGTAATCTATTGGCTGATCCTGGTCTGATGGTCTCAGGAAACTGAGCTCTCTCCTAGTGACTCTCATTCTCCAGCAGCCTGGGATGAACTTCTATTGAAGACAGGTGCAAAACTTCAAATGTACAAAACTGGGATAGGAGACATGTGCCTTTAAGCCCAGCCCTTGTGAAGCAGAGACAGGTGGATCTCTGTGGGTTCCAAGCCAGTCAGGGTCACATGACTCCACACAGGAAAAGTACACAGGGAGCAAAAGGGCTCAGTCGTCAGTTCTGTGGAAACTTTATGTGGTGGTGCTTGCCTGTAATCCCAGCGTTTGGTAAATAGAGGCAGGCAGACAAGAAGTTCAGGGTTATCCTTGCTATATAGAAAATTCAAAGCCAGCCTGGCATATGTTAGCCCTGTCTCAGGGTTCAGAAGGAAGAGGAGCAATATAAAAATAATGAATATGGTGAACTTCCCATTTGGAGCAGTGTTGATTGAATGCAGTGTTTGTGGTGGGCTCTTCTATTCCCCTGGAGTCACCCATACAGTACCACAGTCACCCTTCATGGAAGTTTAGAGAACTTTCTCACAGCCCAGCACTTCAACACTACTTATAGTATTTGCTAGCACAGTCCAGCCGACTGGTCCTGAAACAGGAATGCTGGTGGCTTCTGTCCAAAATAATAATAATAATAATAATAATAATCACAAAACCAGATGTTTCCTTCTGCTCCTAAGCATATGCAGAGCCCTGAGAGTCTAAGGCTTAGATTTTTTTCCCCTTCCCTTCTCCCTCTTGTTCCAGCCCAGCTTGCTCCACCTCCCCACCCCACCCCATCCTCGCTCCCTCCACTCCGGCCCCAGGGCCTTCTTTATAAAATGCATAGGCTCCCTGAGCCTGTGCTCCTGAAGACTCCCCTTCCCTGTTTATTGCTTCAGAAGCTTTTGCTGTGACTCATAACGGTGTGTGGTGCCCTGGGGTTTGAGGAAGATATCTTTGCAGTGATAAACACTGTAACTATTGGCAGATACCCATAAGGACTCTGGAACAAAGAACAAGGCTAAGGGACCAGGAACCTCCCCAGGCCTGTTTCTTGATCTGCACAATAATCTGTATTTAGCCTAACCTGTCTGTCTCTCAGAAAGTATTTCAGAGGATCCAAGGAGGTAGGGGGTGTCCACATGCTTTACAGAGGTAAAAGGTGAGGAAAGTGGACCCACGACTGAGTGAGCAAATGAGGGAAGGAAAGAGGAGCAAACTGGAGACAGGAAGAAATGAACAGGATTCCAAAGAAAAGTGAAGGGCTGGGATATTCTCAGAATGTGCACAAACAGGTACAGTTTTACACTTCAGGACCCTCGGCTGAGAAGCAGACAGCCCCTCACTCACAGTGGTATATTGGCTACACTGCCCTCTGCTGACCATCATTCGACAGTACAGAAGCTATGAATGTACAATGAACCTGTGTTTTCCAGATGTCTGCAAACCCAGTGTCAAGACACAGTTATCAGCTCCAGTAGAACAGCAGGCATCCTCTCTCCCTCACCTTTTCTCCAAGAGACCTAGAAAAACCATTGGTTTCCTTTCCCTTGGGGACCGCGGCCATCCGTTCTATAATTAAGGATTGCGGTTCTGGACAGATGGTCTAGTGGCTGAGAGCAACTGCTGCAATTCCAGAGGGCCCCGGTTCAAAACCCAGCATGTCACGTGGTTCACAGCTCTGTGATTCCATCTCCAGGGGATTTCCCTTTCATATTCTTCCCATGTTTTCCCTCCTGAGCTCTCCTCCATGTGATGGAAGGGCCTCTTCTAACTACCCCAGGCCACCTGACTCTTGTCCCAGTTCCCAAGAACTCACTTGATGCCACGGTTCCTTTCCCAGTGCCTTCCACGCTGCAACAGTGGCAGACACTCAGTGGCCCTCTGATTACACCAGAACGTTCTGCCATGATCATCCGAGGTACAGTCCATCATTCCTCATTGCATTTGACAGAAGGGGAAGTCGCGGCTCTAAGAATCAAAGTGTACTGCCTGTACCTCCATGCACACTGAGCGACATCAGAGAGCACTGCTTGTACACGCACTCAGTGAATGACAGAGTAGCAGGCTGAAGCTTAACACCCAAGCCAATCCAAACCTGCAAGCCACCGAGATCAGTGCTGTTACTGGCAGTGAGCAGCCGGGAGCCTGTGGTTGTACAGGTGGGCTTTGAACCCAGGAAGACTTCCTTCCCAGCCTGGTTCTCTTGCTTCAGAACCCTATGACCTTGGACAAGTGACCTCATCAGCCTCTCATTGCCTCCGACTCTGCTCTATAAATAGAGGATAATAACGATCGATTCTAGTTCCCAGGTTTGCTGACTTCACATGTGAAGTTTAGAACAGTGCTCACCACAGGAAGCATTTGATAAATATCTTTACCACCAAGAGAATGGGGTACGGCAGAGACCGCAGGCTCTTCTTCCTCTTGTGTGCAGGTGAAATGCTTACTAGGGGCTTGAAAGATGTTTGCTGGGCATTATATTTTACTTGAACCCAGATGAAACTCAGTCACTCTTATTCCAAATGAGCTTGCAGCCCCCAAGTGACCCTACTCTCCCAGAGTGCCCAAGGCATTGATGTTTCTCCCTGGAATCCCCCATCTCCAAATCACCTGTGGTGACTTACAGAACCATGTTTGATACAACGTTGCACATCTCCCCCACCTTGCATCTCTCTTCTGCCTCTTCTGCCTCGCCCTCCCTCATTGTAAGTCTCACTGGCTCTCCAGTTCTGTTCTTCAAGTATGAGAGACTTATTCCTACTTTGGAGTGCTTGTTACTGAGACAGACAGAAGCCTTGAATATTGCAAGGCTGTCTCCTTCTTGCCAAAGCCCAGCTCAAACATCCTCACAGACACATGCTCCCTTCTCTCAGGGCTATCCTCTTCCCAGAGCCACTGTCCCATGTTAACAGAGTTCCTAGACATTACTATTTAAAATATAAACTGATTAATTAATACACAGATTTCTTTCCCAGGTCTAGCTCCCTATAAGAAATACCATTCCAAGCTTGAAGGCCACTCCCAGAATCCCTAGCACCTGGAGCAAGGACAGGCTCTCAGCTATGTCACTGGAGTGGACAGCCAAATCTACATGTATGCTTTTCCCTGCTTTTGTTCTACTCTTTGTGTAAAGTGTAGTGGTGAGCAAGGTAGCGACAGATACTAACTCTACCTGGCTTGGATCTATACTGTAAATAAACCCACCTTTCCTTTTTATATACTTTATATCATTTCCTCTTAATGGAAGCAAGTAGCCAGACCCAAGGCCAGGCTGTATGGCCAGGGATTGCTGTGTGTGGCAGAATGCTCACATACTTTGTCTTGCCTTCAAGGGATTCACTACTCTGAAACTACCAATGCATCTTTCTATTGGGACCTGTGTCCCCCACTTAGATATAAAGCACATGGGGAATGTAGCAAGGGACACTGTAAGTGACATCAGCTCAGAGCCTGGCATCCAGTAGGTAAGTTAAAGAATTAATGAAAGAATTCCATTAGCCTAAGACCCATTTATAAAACTGTGTTATTTGTGTATTTGGTAATGTCAAATTTTTTCTTAGCTCTAAAACTTGGGGAGCATCCTGAAGTCCCGAGTCCAATAGTGAAAGGAGAAAAAGAGGTCTGGGTTGTGACATTCCAGGATATGCTGTGCATAATTAATATGTGCCAGGTCTAGAGACAAGGCTAAAGTCATTATCCATAGAACTAAAAAGCATATTTTCAAAGTATCTTTCAAATTTCTCTCATGGTAACATCTACAACCCTTTCTTAGGCTTAGCTTTCTTCGAAGTCACACCCCATGATAAGGGAAAGGGCACTATTAGAAAAGATGGTGGTGATTTTCCTGTTGCCATAGTGATAAACACTGACCAAAACCAACTTGGACAGGAAAGGGTGTATTTGGCTTAACGCTTACAGTCCAACATGGGGAAGCCAAAGCAGGAGCTTGAGGCAGAGACCATAGTCTCCATGGAACATTGAGGAACATTGCTTACAAGATCACTCACCATGGCTTGTTCACCTACCTTTCTTAGACAACCCAGGCCTACCTTCCCAGGGTTGTCACAGTCCACAATGGGTTGTGCCCTCGTACATCAATCAACAATAATGAAAATGGCCCCCACAGATCAATCTGGTAAAGGTAATTCCTCAACCGAGGTTCCCTGTTCCTGAGCAACTCTAGTAGGTCCATAGATGGACTTGGTTTTATTTAGCATCTCAGCGCTAAACTGCCATTTGGGTACCTGCTACATCATTTTTAAATTATTTCAACAAATGTGTTCATCTCCACCGTGAGTAGTCAAGGGATAATCAAAGGAGATATTAGTACTTCTATGGGGTATCAATTGATCAAACATCAAAATGGTGGCTATTTGTCAACCATCATGAAGACAATGGCAAGAGTATTTCTGGAGAAAGGCATTGATTTTTATTCTGACATAGGTAAGATGAAGTTGCAAGGGCAGAACAGTTCTTGCTGATGAGGAACAAAGGCTGAAACACCAAGCTCAAACTGAGTGGGGTTGAGAATAGCTCTTTGCACTCCTTCTGGCTGAAACCACCCTCTTCTCAGCTCTGGCTTGTTTGTGAGGTTCTAATTAGCATGTTTGATTGGAAGTCAAGGAGCCACGGGGAGCCAAATCCATCACTTCTACACAGCACAAACTGGCTTCCTTAAGACCCCGATGTCATCACACACCGGTTTCCAGTACACACATTAATTTGTGTTTATCCCTGGGGATAGAAAGGAGGAGTTTGCAGAAAAAGGAAAGATGAAGCCTCGGGCAATCTACAAAGCCCTGTAATCGGCAGTTCTGGTAGGGAGGAGGTTGCATCAGCTTCAAATAGCAGATGAGTCTTATTTTCCTTTGCTCCTAGAACCAGGTACTCTATAAATGTCAGGTGGAGGCTCGGAAGCAGTAAACAGTTTATTACAAAAGAAGAAGGGGGCATCTGATTTCTGCCAGTTGTTTGGATTGCAAGATATTGCCAAGTCCAGGTGACCTTGGGAACAGTGGGACTCGTGCAATGTTGAGAATTTGTGTAGATATAGTAAATGCTAGTGTAGGCTAGAGAGTGTAGTTATGATGACTGCAGACTCAGGAACCCTTTAAACACACGTTTATTCTCTTCCTGCTTTCTTGAGTTGGCTATGTTCTCTGTGGATGGAATTTGTTCTAAGCCATCTCAGAGGCACATAGAAGATAGGATTCCTGCAATAAAGGGTCTTCTATGCTTAAAGATCCCTCAAAAAGTAAGAAAAGCATTTTTTTAAGATAGTGGGCCCCTTGGGGCTCAGAAGAATGTGTTTCTGGATGTCAGCAAGGCTCGGTCAGCAGTGGTGACCAGTCATCTGCACTGAACACATCACATGCAGTTGTGAGCTGTGACAGTCCACCATCAGCCACAGTCCTGGGGTGAATGCTGTTATTCATCAAGAAAACTAGGACTTTCTGTTACAAGTAAATAGTATGCTCTAGAATTGATCAAAATCAGTCAGCCTCCAGACTTACACATCTAAAGAAAATTTTTCATTTAAAATCGTTTGAAGTCAGAATAGTTAAACCTCAAGTCCACCTCTACATTAACTGTGTGATCTTGAACCAGTTAAACAACTGCCTTTGTCATCAGATTATTTTTCTAGAGAGTGGGGATAGCTAGGAAGTGGCAGAACTAAAAGAAAGACTACATTGAATGTGCTCGGGGAAGGGGCTGATGGCTACTTGGGCTGCTTTTGTTGTATGCATCTCTGCATCGACACATTGAGATCTATAACAACAACAAAAAGATTGTCTGGGAGGTAGGAAAGAGGAAAATCAGTAAGAGCGCTTCTCCTCGCAGCTCATTCAAAAGGCCATTAAGATCGTTCTCCTTATGTAACCTAGTCAATCTTGCGGACAAAAAAATCAGCACTGCGGACAGCTCCTCGCTCAGCAAACAGGACACAGGGAGCTGCTGCCTTTTCATACGCAGGGGAGCAAAGAAGGATACCATGGAGGGTCCATTCCTGACAAGTGTCCAATCATAACTATATTCCAGAGAGCCCTTGGTTCTGCCTGACACGGTCCTCCAGCCTCCAAAGGAATCTTTTTTTCTTCCATTGTATCATCTTTCATGCACCTTAACTTGAAATTTTAAGGACAGTGTTAAAAAATATTTAACAACTGAATCATCTGAACCAATGTGCTGAGCCATGGTGCCAGCCATGAAACTGATGTGGTTGTTCTGGTGTGTGTGGAATAAATATCAGCCCAATGATCCACCAAGAGAGCACAGTAAAAATTCAATACTCAGGGCCCCAAAGAAAGCACAGGGTGGGAGACTCTGCTGGACTCAGAATAGGGATTTGGTCAACTTCATTTCAATGGACAATTAATGAGCTAACAGTTTCCCAGAAAAAGAATGGTGAACTTGACCTGTTGGCAAGTATAATCCAGGGCTAGAAATTCTCTCCTTTCCTTACAGACTGATTTAGGTCTAACATCTTCCATCAGTGGTGAACAAGATAAGTGTAACCCACACATAGTCATTGACAAAGCTATAATAGTTATGTAACTTACTTACACCTTACAGTTGTGTTCTATCCTATGGCAAGTAATATGTATGTGTTTTTGATTAAGTGATAAGGCACGCTTTTCATATGAAATTATTAAGTTAATTTTTGCTCACTCTTTTAAAGTAAATAATAGTGCAGCTGGGATAAATATATAATATAACTCATGGAAATAAGAGAACACCCGGGGTCAGAAAGGTAGTGACCCAGCAGATAAAAGCACTTGCCATATTAGCATGACCATTCTTGAGTCTTATAATGGGAGAAGAGAAATGACTCTCCAAAGTGGTCCTCTGACCTCCATGTGAGTGCTGTGGTACACACACACACACACACACACACAAACACAAACACACATAATAATAATAATAGTAATAATAATAATAATGACAATAAAAATTTTAAACAAATATAAACAAGACCTGGCACTTAGTGCTGTATCACACATGATAGACAAACTAATATAAAGACTCAAGCCATGACTTGCTTCCTCACGGGCCCTCTCAACAGCCTCCCTCCCTCTGTCTGTGTCTCTGTATCACATAACCAGGGGGTGGCAATACTAGTGCTAAGAGATGTCATTAAAGCACAGCTACAGAATGACAGAGGAAGCCTGGCTCTAACATCCAGCTGAGTTCCCAAATCCCTCACACAGGCCCCTGAACAGATGCTTATACTCACACATTGCAGTTTTGCCCTGGGCTGGATTCAATTCAGTGACCTAGACAAGATAGACTGTGCATGCCCCAGTTCCAAGTGTCTGAGCTGTATATCCCATCCCTCCATTTTCAACATTCATAACAAAGTCAATCCCAAAAGGCCTAAGAATTTTCCTACAATCCATTTATTTCTGAGGTTTTCATAAGCAATGTGGCCTTTCAAAAACACAGTTAGCATTTAGAACTTAGTATCCTCTGGGCTCAGTCTAAATGTATGCATATTCATATAGTCTTTAGATACAGTCAATAGCCACAAAGCATATTTCAGAGAAGTTGATATTTGAAGGACTGGGATACAAAATTCAAAATTAAAAAAAAAAACAAAGCACAATGCAGATGATGTTAAATTGTTGTCTACTTATTAATTAGATAAGCATAGAACTGCCACGATTACTTAATGGATAACCATGAAGCAAACTTGCAAACTGACACCCATAAATTGGATCAGACTTACAAATGGAGGAGAGAGAGAGAGAGAGAGAGAGAGAGAGAGAGAGAGAGAGAGAGAGAGGGTTTATTAAAATCAATTGTCAGCCGGGCAGTGGTGGTGCATGCCTTTAATCCCAGCACTTGGGAGGCAGAGGCAGGTGGATTTCTGAGTTTGAGGCCAGCCTGGTCTACAGAGTGAGTTCCAGGACAGCCAGGGCTACACAGAGAAACCCTGTCTCAAAAAACTGAAAAACCCAAACCAGAAAGTAGTGACTAAAATCAATTGTCCACAACTTAAAATTGAGAGCCTTCAGGTGTTCTTTGTTCTGTTTTCTTTTTGAGAAAGTGTGCTCATTGCCAACGCCGTGGTTCAGGATTGCTGGCTGAGTTTGGGAAGTGAGTGTCCCTATGAGGTAAACCTCAGATGTTACAGTCAACCACACTCCCCTCTTGCTCACACTGAAGTATACCCAACCCTCTTGCCTCACTTTTATTACCTACTATGACGGTTAGGTTTTTGTCAACTCGATACAGGCTGGAGTAATCTTGAAAGAGGAAATCTCAATTGAGAAAGTGCCACCATCAGACTGGTCTGTTGGCAAGTTTCTAGGGCATTTTCTTGATTAATGATTCATATAGGATAGCTGATACTAGCCAGGTCTTGGTCCTGGGTTATGTAAGGAAGCAGGCTGAGCAAAGCATCAAGCAGCATTCCTTCATAGTGTCTGCATCAGTTCCTGCCTGGAGTTCCTCCCCGCTCATAATAGAGTAATGGACTGCAAGCTGTAAGGTAGAATAAACCCTCTCCTGCCTGAGTTGCTTTGGTCAGTGTTTTGTCACAGCAACAGAAACCCAACGAAGACACTGTCTGAAACCAGAGGACAGTAATAAGTCATTGTCACTTTCTGTCATAGAATTGGCCATCTATATCCAAAAGTATTCAAGGAGACTAAGGTTCACAAGCATTGGCACATCCGTCTCTTGATCATGTCCCTGTCTAGCTACCAGCTCATTTCTTTGTTCCCCTTTAGAGAAAACCTTCTCCAAAAAAGTCACCTAAGCCAACCACATACCCATACGTCAACACTTAGAAGGTAGAAACAAGAAGGTCAGGAGGTCAAGGCTGGTATCAGATACAAAGAGGGTTTCTAGTATGATGACTTTCAGATGTGGCCCCCAGTCCAGACCCACCCAGAGCTCTAGACATCTAAACAGAATGGCCACTTATATGTGTCTCTGCTTACAGGTCAAATGAGATCTTAAACTTAAGGTTACAAAAGTTGAACTTCTAGACTACAAGCCACTGGCCCAGCTGGCACCTCCACCATGGTATATGTATATAGCAGCATCCTATATACGGGACCTGGCTCCTTGGGAAAATGGCTGTTCTGAGGACCAAGGCAACAAATATTTGCAATGATCCCAAGGCATATACACTGCAGTGCCAAAAAGTAAAGCCTCCCTGAGCAAATGCACAAACATGCATATATGTACTCACAAGCACGTATATGCACACATCTCAAAAAGAAAAAAGGCAAGGGGACAGTACCAAATGGCCAGCCTTGAAAATACACACATACAAGTAATGTTATACAGACTGAGGTCACATTTATATATTTACAAATATGTATACATATATACATTTATGTATATAACAACAATGAACTAAAAAGAGATCATGAAAGAGAGCAAAGGGGGAATATGTGGGGTTTGGGGGGAGGAAAAGGAAGGGGAAATGATGTAATTATATTACAGGAGGGGAAAGAATCTGATCGAAATACATTTTATGTAAAAATAAGTAAAAAAAAAAACCAAACAATTTAAAGACATAGGAACCAAATGAGAGTACTCCAGTCAAAGCTAACTTTTCAAGAACGTAAAGTAATATTAGATCATAACCAAAGGATGAAATAAATGCCCCTGAGTCCATGCTGAAGTAAAGAACCAAACAGGTAAGTGAAGGTTATTAGATACATGTAGAATTCAAAATAATTTATGTGAATACTTTGCCATGAAAGAGGCAGCGTACTCTTTAAGGAGAGCTGCATGGTGACCTCCTCTCAGAAATCTCGGCACGCAAACGAGGTGAAAGCAAGGACTTTGTACCACAGACACCTGGGAAACATGAGCATAAAGGTCATGCTGACAGAGCACAGTCTTGAGAGGATAGAAAGGGAAGGGCATTTTGTCTCCAGGGTCTTCCTCTTCAAAGTCTATAACCCTCTCTTGAGAAAAGAGCAGACAGATCCTAACTGACTGGCGGTCTACAAAATGTTTGATCAGCGCTTTCCAAACTTTCAAGGACATCAGAAGTGGGGTAAAAGCCCGAGCAACTGTCACAGGAGGAACCTAAGGAGACATGACACCTACTGTCAAATGATACCCTGGGTATGATGCCGGAGACCGAACAAGGACAGCGGGCAGAAACTAAGGAAGTACAATGTATAGTGACTCTAGTTAAGAACAGTCTGTCGGTATTCATCTATTTGCTTGACAAATGCATGTTAAGAATCAGGGGACCTGGTTTATGTGAGTGGCTGCTGTCGTTTTACAAGTCACAGATTGGGGCTCACTCTGCTCATCTAGATAAGAACTGTACCTGCCCCGGTGACTAATACCCTCTTGAAGATGGTGGTACCCTTCCCAATCCTAAGGATGTGTGGGTATGACACTTCCTATGACAGGAGGTAAATTAGTTCATGGAAACTTAAGTCAAAGAATTTTAGGTGGAAGAATGACCCCAAGTTATCCAGGTGGGCCCAATGGTCCTTATAAGAGATCATATTATGTTTGGTTGAAGACAAAGAAAGATGCCACAGCTATGGGCTTAAAGCAACATCTAGAAGCTGGGGGCTAAGAGAGGCAAGGAGTTAGATCCTCCCTGCTGGATCCTCCAATGGGACTCTCCCTGCTGACACTTTGATGTTTAGTCCAGTCAAAATGATTTTGGACGTCTTTTTGTCTAGAGCTGCAGTATCTTTTGTTTTAAGCCACTAGGTTTATAGTATTTTGTTACAGCTACAGTAGGAAATCAGACGTCAGTATGAATGACCACCACTGCTTGGCAGTGTCCAATCTGCCTTACTTCTTTACCCCCCCACATCACTATACCCCACCCCCAAATAATTCCTTCTGCCACCTTCCTGAGAAGCTTATTGTTCCCAGAGTACACTCCCATCCTTTCTGCCATGAGATAATATGCCTAACTTAGCTCAGTCCTGGGTGTTCTGCTAGGTTTTGGTGGTAGGTCATGAAAGACCGTTCTAAGAATCTAAACAACTGACTTATCATTTGTGTCTTCCAGCACTGACTTCTACCACTTCAATGATCATAGACAAAAAAGAAAAAAAAAAGAAAAAAGAAAAAGAAATAAACCAATTCGTGAATAGTAGATCAATATTACTAAGGATTCCCCAACAAGTAGGATGAAAGAGAAGAGAATATTTTAGAATCGCGTCAGACAAGCTAATTTAGTCAAACTCGTTTATGGGGGTTAGGGGGGCAAACATTTATTTTCTTCATTTCTTATTTTGGAGTCATTCCAAGAGTACCATAAACCTTTATTCTTACAGAAATTACACACACACACACACACACACACACACACACACACACACACACACAGAAAGACAGACAGACAGAGATTAATGAGAAAATTGAGATTTAAAAGACAAAACAGAAGCTATGAGATGTCTCAGTGGGTATAAGCACTTGTTAGTCAAGCCTGATGACCTGAGTTCAATCCCCAGAACCTACAGTGGGAAGAGAGAACCAACTCCTGAAAGTTGCCCTCTGACATAATAGGCATTCTGCGACATGAATATGCCTGCACACATCTGGGGTTTGGGAGGCGACTATTTCAGAACAAGTTATTGTTTTGTTTTGTTTTTTAAGATGAAGAAATTTTTATGAGGTCAAACAGCTGACAGGTGGCAGTGTTTGAACCCAAATTTGTCAGATGCTTAGTCTCATGGTTTGGGCCATTCGAATCCTTGAAACCCATCTGCAGTGGGTGTTGGTATCAGGCTCGAACCCAGTGACATCACATCTAGGCGACCCCCACATCGTTGCCAAGGCAACCACCATACACTCCCAGAATCCACCTGGCTACCTCACTTTTACCTGGGAGAGGCAAGTCATCAACAAATAAAACAGGCAGAACTCCCTGACCTCGCTCTCTCCTTCCATCTTCTTTCTCTACTTCTCTCCCTCCCACCTTTGCCCTGAATAATCCCCTCCCCCTGCTGGAACCGTTTGGTCTAGTGTGGTCTGTTCCAAGCTGAACATCTAACAGTGGGGGCAGGGGTTAGTGTTCTGGATTAGCACTTAGAAGGGGGCACGCTGGGGACACCTAAGTATTAGCTCCTTGAATTTAGCTATCCTCAGTTCTTTATATTGGATGGTTAAATCCAAACTCCCAGAGTCCTCTGCAGGACTTCCGGCCCCTATTGTTAATTACTGAGACAACAATTCACTCAGTAATTGTTCATGTGGGGCCTAGGCTGTGCCAGACACTGAGGTAGGACACAAAACCTCTATTCAATTATGCACAGCTGGAAAATATTCCCCAATAGGTCTGTCTCAATCTGGAGACCCAAGAGTGATGACTGTAACTCCCTTGTAGCTTTGGGCCTGGGACTCCCGAACCCTGCAGGTGGCCAGTAAGAACCTCCCTGCTGCCCTCTGATTCTTTCTGCTCAGGGTGACAAACCCATGAGCTGCATAACACCCCAGAAACACAATCACCCCAAATTCCTAGCTGGTCAAAATCAGTGTTCATCCCTTGAACTGAATTGTGGAGTCTTGAAATAGCCTGGTTCTGCTCCCCGTGGCGTCTCCAGGCAGCTTTCTTAGGGTCTAGTTGACATTTGCAGTAAAGACCTATTAAATCCAGGCCTTCTTCCTACAGCTGAGACTGGAGGACAGCTGCAGCTACCAAACAGTAGGGAAGAGCTATTGAAATCACACATGGGGGTAAAACACACACACACACACACACACACA